>NC_054534.1:105532931-105832931 GCF_017654505.1 Polyodon spathula | reverse complement strand
CCGGTACAACTCCTGTGTCAAAAGACTGTTCCATGATCTTGGTTAGCGGTTTGTAAATAACTTCCTTCATTTCTTTGAGTACTATTGGGAGGATCTCATCTGGCCCAGGGGATTTGTTTATTTTAAGAGCTCCTAGTCCCTTTAACACTTCTGCCTCAGTTATGCTAAAGTTATTTAAAACTGGATAGGAACGGCAAGCCATGTGGGGCATGTTGTCCATATCCTCCTTTGTAAAAACTTGTGAAAAGTAATCATTTAACATATTTGCTATTTTTTCTTCTTCCTCTACGATTTTGCCATTTGTATCTCTTAAACATTTAATCTCCTCTTTGAATGTTCTCTTGCTGTTGTAATATTGGAAAAAAACATTTTGGAATTGGTTTTAGCCCCCTTAGCAATCTTCATTTCTATCTCTTTCTTGGCCTTTCTAACTTCCTTCTTGACTTGCATTTGCAGTTCCGTGTACTCTTTCTGTGTACCTTGTTTTTGGTCCATTTTTAAAGCTCTGTAAAGTGCCTTTTTTTTTTGCTGAATATTTTTTTTTTACTTGATCTATTAAACCATTTTGGCAATTTAGTTTTACATTTAGATTTATCTACTTTAGGGATGTAATTGTTTTGTGCCTCTAGTACTACATTTTTGAAGAACAGACATCATTTTTTTGTGGATGTTTTCTCTATTTTACTCCAATCTACTTCTGTTAGTCTCTATTTCATACTTTCATAATTTGCTTTTCTAAAATTGTATACCTTAGCTTTAGTCATTACTTTTGGGGTTTTAAAAAGCACTTAAAATGAGGCCATGTTGTGGTCTGAGTTTGCTAGTGGTTCTCTGACTTCTGTTTTAGTTATTCTGTCTTTGTTATTTGAAAAGACTAAATCAAGGCAGGCCTCCCCTCTAGTCGGTGCCTTAACAAATGACCTCAAATGCCCTGTCAGCTGACCTCAAAGCACGCTAAGGCCGATAGAGAGGCAATAACTCTGACAAGTAATCTAGTGCCATTCCACTTAATTCTTTAAAAATAAGTAACAGAATTTTCACTGGAAGCCAGTGCTGAGATGCCAGCACAGGAGTTAAATGTGCTCTCTTTTGTGTTCTGGTGATAACCCTTGCAGCTGAATTCTACACAAGCTGTAGCCGTGATAAGGCTTGGCTTGTAAGTCCAGCACATTACAGTAGTCAGGTCTAGATGAAATTAAGGCATGGACTACTTTCTCAACATTGATTGAAAGAAATGATCTAATTTTGACAGTATTTCTTAGATGATAAAAAGACACATTTGTAATCCTTTTAACCCTAGCAGTCGATTTATTTAGCGCTTATCAGGCACGTCAGGTGCAATTTATTTTCACACGCGCTGTTTAATTTACATGCGTGATTTAAAATATTTGTTTTCATGAGTAAAACAGATTTAAAAGGCACTGAATCGAAAAAGGACACTCAGTACTACATCTCCAGCCAAGCCCCACCCCTTGTTCGCTGTATTTTTCACATACCTCTTTATAGACGTACATACTGATAAATCCTCTCCTGATCACTCGTTTTATCACCAAACTCCTCAATAATGCGATCCAAGTCATTATTTTATTACTGTAACATCTCAGAAAGCTCTGCAAATGTTCGTGATATTCTTTGACCACTGGATGCAGAAGCAGCTATCTCCTTTGTTTGTGTCCATGTTATCTCTGTGGTGCATGGAGCTATCAGATACGCCCTTTTTTCAGCTTCATTTGGCTCCTATCGGTCTCACTCAGCCATTGAAAGGTTTTCTCTACTTTTTCCAGAGAAAAACGACTCGAGACTTGTGCTTTACGTCTTTTTGATGATGTCGGACACGGTCTGACGTCAGACTGGAAATGGAAAATTGTAATGTCGGACCTGGTCCGACATAGGACTGCAAAAAGTTAATATGTGACTGTGGCAAAGTGCCCCACCCATGTGTGTGTTGTGTGTTAATGTTGGTGTATAGGTGTTGGTGCATGGGCTATAAATGGGTCTGTGCAGCACGAGTGATTTAAAATATATAGTTGTATTTAGGCACGAGGATTGCATAATCACTTCACATGCAGATAAAGTATGTAACAGTATGTGAGCACAGGATTGCACAAATTAGTTCACGTGCCAACATTCAAGTGAATAGTTAATTAGTTATTGAATCCAGACACAACAGTATATCTAGATGCACATTTTACTCACTCAGGCTTGTGTGTTCTAGACCTGTTAGGGGTCAAAGCAGCGAAGGTATGGTCCTTTGAACAGACTGGCCCGACAGTTCATTTTCAGGGTTGGGGAGTTGGTCAGCCTGGAAGAAGGCAAGACTCTGTTGCCAGAAAGTATTGACCCAGGCGACTTGTAATCTGTTCCTTCGCTTTGGTTACAAAATATAACCCGGAAGGACCCGTGCAGGAAATAGTACAATATTGTGAGTGTTTATTTTGTTTGTCTTGTCTATAATTGCCACTTGTGTGTTCATAAACTGCTAACATGTTCCGGAGCTGTCGCTAAGGGCCAGCAGTAAAACCCGGAACAACATGACACTATTTGTAACTGTATAAATTGTATAGCACCCAGGACTAGTGACCGCGCTTGTATATTGTGGGAGAGATAACCATGTTTATTGTTTAGGGTTGCAAACCTCTGTTACTGTCCTAGATGTTTTACACATCGCTGTGTATAACCAGAATTTATTATTTGGTCACCAGACCAGAATTACAAACAGTAAAATACACTTTTCCATACTGGATTACAAATCTCTGTCTGATTTATTCCTGCACTGCATCAGCAGTCACTTTGCCACAGTTCCCTAATAGTTTTCATTTTATTTTGAAAGTAATTAAAAAATTCTTCACACTTAATAGATGACATTTCTAGGTTACTAAAATGAAGGATTATCTGTCCGGTTGTCAGCTAGGGTTGAAATCAAGTTCAATTAGTGCTCCAAATTATAGTTAGGTTTTTGTTTGGTTATTCTGTGTTTACTTTGGAAAAATGAATATATAGGTATCAAGCTGTTTTCCTGAACTTTGTTCACTGCACTAGAAGACAGCATTTAAGGTGTCAAACAGTGTTAATAGTCACGATAACGACTACTAACCTCACTAACCTAACCCTAATCCTAACCCTAACCCCACTCTAACACTAACTCTAACCCTAACCCACTAACTCTAACCCTAACCCTAACCCTAACCCTAACCCCAACTCTAACTCTCTTCTGATACAGTTGTGTACTTACATATATTGTGCAAAAAGATTTACACATGAAGTATATTGCAACTGTGCATAATAGCATTGTAATTATGTGTAAGTACACATGTGTGTACAGTAATTGGAGACACTTAATATAAAGTATATAATACAGACCTCTCCCATCTCCAGTAGCCCTATTTTAAGTTGAGTTAAAAGAGTTGGCTCAGCAAGGCCTGAGATAAATGGTTATTAATACATTTCAAATATTTACCAGTAGGTGGAGCCCAGCATCTGTTCTATAAACAGGATAGCTTCATTAAGAAGTGCTTGAGTTCAAGGCCACAAGAATAAAGGCCATGAGCATGCACAACTCCATATATGACTGGCTGTTATAGGAAATTCGGGAGTTTTCCATATATTTCTAAAAAAGATGCAGTATACTGGAAGTGACAATGGCATGACTCACGACTCACATGACTCACTTTCTGTCACGTTCATTGCAGCTGAGGGGGGGGGGGGGGGGGGGGGGGGGGGGGGGGGGGGGAGAGTAACAGTGGAAATCATTTGACTGACGCTGAGATTGCAACAATAAAACCTTCAGTTATTCCGATAGACCAGGGGTGGTCAAAATGATCCTTTCCACTACTGGTCTTTGTTCCAACCCTGTTCTAAACGGTTTATTCAAACCAAGTAAACCTCCATTCAAACTCTTTAAACAGTTAATGATATCACTGTATTTGTTAAATCTGGTGGAATGGCCCTCCAGGACTATGATTGAACACCCCTACAGCAGACTATGGTGAAAAACAAATTGTTATACTGAAGTGTTGAAAACATGTTGTGAAGAAATGTGGTATGGGAAAATAGTGTCACCAGGATGGAGAAAAAAGTAACTATTATAAAGGAGGCTGTTCAACAGATAGCTCTCATACAGTATATTGTGGACTGAGCTCCCCAATATAAGTCTCTTGGTTTTTTTTTTTTTTTTTTAATTCTATTAATCTAGGCTACAAAAAATAAATAAGGAAGGGTGTGGCAGGACTCAGGCCCCGAATATGTAAAGAGTGTTTTTGCATTTTACCGTATGTCAGCTTGAAGGTGCATCAAGTAGGAAATGATTATAGAAATGATTGGTCCAACCGAAAACATTTCACAAAACAGTTAAATAAGCACAGTCTTTAAAAAACTAGAAAGGGTTATGTGTGAAAAAAGTCAACAATATGTGAATGGAAATTTCCATCAAGATTAGCTTCTATGCATGTCTCCTTATACATTCACATAAAGCAAATTAATTTGACCAGGCTGGGATACAGTATAACTGGCACACTGTTTTAAGAGAAATACGTTCAGAAAGCTGCAGAACCAGTCTGTTTATCAACCACAGGCAGCACTATAATCTATTGTGGTTTTGCATCAGAGCTGAAAATTAATGTTATTGTAGCAATTTGTGCATTTGTGTTTATGTACTGTATTGCCTGCTGCCTGTTTGTGTTATTTCCTCTCCAGTGTGTTCCACCATTGCTTGTTTACCGTTTGTGTGTGTACCCGTACCATGTTACCCGCTGCCTGTTTGTCTGCCGTGGTCTGTTCTCATTGGTTGTTAGATGTGCACCCTCATTGGTTGTTGTTTGTCTGGCTGTGCGCGTTAGTCCTGTTATCTTTTTGCATAAGGGGACGGGCTAAGCCTATAAGGAGGGCTGCAGCATCATTCAGTGGTGTGGTTCCTGACATGCAGCGAAGCAAACAGAGCAGTGGTCTCTGAGTAGATGTGGAGCTAGCATCCAAATAATAAAGAAAATTCAACTGAAAGAAGCATGTCTTCTCCATTTCCTGCCTCCGGCAAAACCCTACATTATCATTATAATCGTGAGGATTTGATGTTACAATGTCACTGTGCAATATGAAGAAAAAAAAAAAAAAGCTTTTGTAGTCTGTAACATTTTTGTCTCATGAGAAGGGACAGAAAATGATCTTCCATATTAGGGAGTGTGTAAAAATATATCAAACGACTGCATTTTTGTTTTTTACAAGGAACTGTTAAAAAACAGAATAGTGGCATTGTATTAAAAGAAGCATCAATTCTTCTTTATAATCTCCTTTGTAATCCTTTGATGTATTCTTCTCTGAAATAGTGCAATTTGACAAAATTGTGCCCTTTTGTTTATTTATAGAATTAATTTATTTTACACAAAACGTTTTGGAGATTCCCTTGGATAACTATTTAAGTTTACATTGTACCATCCCAGCAGAGCTAAAAAGTGGAAGCAAAAAAGTTGCATAGAAGACGTCTACCACAAAGCTCCAATTAAGAAAAACTAAGCTCACTAGTAGGTCTGTGCAATGAATCAAACACTAATAATTTATTCTGCAATAAAGATCTGTAGACATCTGAGATGCCTGCAAACTACACAAGAAAGGGTAGACTCAATAAAGATTGAATTTGTTTAAAATTAAACAAAATCAACCATAACTTGTAAGTGCATACAGTATCTTTCATTTTATTGTTTCTTCAGTGCTAGTTTTACTCACAGAATCCATTCAAATCAATCATTGTACTGTACCTTCCCATCAGAGTTAAAACGCAATTTGAATACAATTATTTTATTATAAATGCTGATATAACAGTGAGTCAGGAGCTGCAGTTGTGTGATGACTCATTTAATTCCAGTGATCGTGTACTACTGTATAGCTCCCAGCTAATTCAATTACTTTTATTCAGCTGATTAAATTCGTCAGAATTTCAGCCCCTTTGTGAGTGAGTGTGCATGCGTGTCTGTGTTAGTATACTGTTCATAGAATGAGTTTAGTTTGAAATTACAGCAACCTCTGATATTTATTGTAAGGAGTGCTCTTCAAAGTAATCAAGACACCAATAGTGAGAATAATATATATATATATATATATATATATATATATATATATATATATATATATATATATATATATATAGTGGCAGAGCAAAGCTCTGCCCTTTATAAATTGGCAGGGATGGAGTTAATTTCCCCTACCTGCCTGGGTTTATTATGTTCAGGTGGCTGGAGTTGATTAGTTGATTAGGTTAATTAACGATCAATCAGCGCCCAGCCACCTGACATAAAAGGAGGCCTCTGCTTCTCATTTGGGAGGAGGGAGCTGAGGAAGCAGGTTGGTGGTTTTTGGTGTGTGTGATTTTTGAATTTTGATAAATCCAGTGAAGGCATTGCCCAGCCTGGAAATTGTTATTTCTGTTAGTTTTGCTTTTTGTCTTTCTTTATGTGTTTCAATCCCTTTGTTTTGGCCCTTGTGCCCTTTTATTTTTGTGTTTTATTTATAATAAAAGTATTATTTTTTTTGAACTGCAGTCTCTCTCTGGGCCTCTATCCACTCGCCAGCCTGCCACATTTGGTGTCAGAAGTGGGATAGCGCCACCTAGAGGCTCAGAGCAGTATTATTTTTTTTTAATTTTTGGGATTATTTCTTTTTTTTTTTTAAAAAAATGAGAAAGAAGAGCAGACATCGGCAAAGGCAGGACAAGCAGCAGCTGAAGAAATGTAAGCTGCTGCAGCCACCGCTGGAGGACCCAGCCAGCCTCTTCCCTTGGTGTTCCTGGTGCAGGAAGGAGGACCATTGTTGGCGGTCCTGCCCAGATGTGCCACCGGCAAACTGGTGTGGCCGGTGTGAGGAGGATGGCCACAACTGGGCAGGATGCCCCTTCAACCAGGTCCAGGAAGAGGTGCAGTATTCACCCCGGGCATCAGGGGCCACCCCACTACCTCCAGCACCACCACCTTCACCACCATCCCAGGAGATCTGGGACCGGTTGATGCACCCTGAGGCAGACCTCGTCCACGATCTCCCCATAGTTATTAACACACTGTGGCGTCGAGATGGGGAGAGGTGGGAACAGTGGGAGGAACAACACCACCCGGCCTCCTTCCCAGAGGTTGCCCTCATGGTGGTTAATTACCTGGCGGTAGACATGGGAGATGCCCCGGTCACTCCAATAAAGAGGGGTGAGCCGCCTTCCCGGGAGCCAGAGAGGGGTGAGCCGCCTTCCCGGGAGCCAGAGAGGGGTGAGCCGCCGCTCTCAGAGCCCAGAGAGAGAGGAGCCGCCGCTCCCAGAGCCAGAGAGGGAGGAGCCGCCGTCGCTCCCAGAGCCAGAGAGGGGTGAGGAGCTGCCGTCGCTCCCAGAGCCAGAGAGGGGTGAGGAGCTGCCGTCGCTCCCAGAGCCAGAGAGGGGTGAGGAGCTGCCGTCACTCCCAGAGCCAGAGAGGGGTGAGGAGCTGCCGTCGCTCCCAGAGCCAGAGAGGGGTGAGGAGCTGCCGTCGCTCCCAGAGCCAGAGAGGGGGGAGGAGCTGCCGTCGCTCCCAGAGCCAGAGAGGGAGGAGGCGCCGTCGCTCCCAGAGCCCGAGAGGAAGAAACCACCGCTCTCAGAGCCCAGAGGGGAGGAGCTATGGCCCAAGGATGCCTGCCTTGCACCGCCCAGGGATGCCAAGGCCCGCTCCACTCAGGGATGACACATTCGCATCGCCTGGGGTTGCCTGCTGCTTCGCATCGCCTGGGGTTGCCTGCTGCTTTGCATCGCCTGGGGTTGCCTGCTGCTTCACATCGCTTGGGACTGCTGGTGTCTCCTTTTTGTTTTCTAGGGTTACCGAGGGTCCGCCGCCTCCGCCACTAGAGGGAGCCGGGCCGCCGTCGCCGTAATACCTTGGATTTGGTTGACTAGCCCATGACACCTTAAGAGGGCTTGACAGTGATTCTGGTGTTCCACAGTGAGTGGGCACAGCAGTCTTGGCAGTAGACCAAACTGAAAGCACCAGAGTTTAAGTTTGCCCAGTAAAGCGCTGCTGTCTATGCTGTTCAACCCTTGCACTGCTTGTTGTCTCACTTCTCCCACATAAAGTGTCCCATTCAATGTTATTGGTTAATTTGCCCAATAACCGATTAGTGCAGGCTACTGTTGTAGTCATGATTGTCATGTCATCCATGTATGTTCGAATTGGTGGTAGTCGCATTCCAGAAGCCAAGCGCTCTCCAACCACTACCCATTTTGATGCCCTAATAATTACTTCCACTGCCATGGTAAAAGCCAGTGGAGAAATGGTGCATCATATCATTATTCCAATTTCTAGACATTGCCATGTAGTGGCTAATTCTGAACTTGAAAAACTAAATTGAAAGTAGGCTTTCACTCAGTTTCTTATTGTCCTTGATTCACTGAGAAAATCAAATGCTGCCCAAAGAAGTTCATGTGGTTCTGAACCGTGTGCATTACCCAAATCCAGGAATGTCACATGGAGCTCCTTCCTCTCCTTTTTAGCTGTTTGAATTTCCTGCTCACTCTTATTTTTTCTTTTTCTCATGTTCATCCAATTCTCTTCAGCTAGACACTTATCTGGAAATTAAATACATTGCAATATACTGGGAAAATATGTTGACATATGTTTCAGTATACTGGAAAAGACATGTAGTACAAAATGTGTTTTCTTTTCCTATACTATATAAAAAATATACTTGAGCATGTATGTGTGTGTGTAAATACATAGATATACTAAACATACTGAAACCTTGGGAAGTTGGCTCTTTTGTATACACAAATACCATACAAATAAGTGTCATATTTCTTACAGTAATATCCAAGTCACATTATTTCATATCAGTAGGTTAGCCCATCTGTTCAGTTTTAGAGTTTTTAAGAGTTGATCTTTGCCAATAACTTTTAATGTGACTATCAAGACTCATCATGTGTGTATCTCACTGCTATTGTCATTTGTAGTATGTAAACTATATAATGATATGTGCATTATATTTTTGGGTTCTATACAGAGGTTTGGAGTTACAGCAATACATGAAAGTAATTAACAAAACAAAACTAAAAGTGTACAGTACATATTTAATAATTATCAAGTATATTATAACAACAAACTTTTCAATCATCATACTCTCCACTCTGTATTTATTCTTCAATTCATTTACAATACAAAACCCAAAAGTAATACTAAAATGATTCAGCTCTCAGTTGTGATTCCAGCTGGGTGTGTGTATGATTGGGTATCGCTTTGTACTGTTTACCTATTGTAACATTCAGGGCTACTGGAAGTTTATTAATTAGCTTAGTCTTTTTATTAGACAACCAGTTACGTTAATGCATATGTGATAATAATAAAAATGGAGACAGCTTTCTGAAAACTGAAAGGTTATTACACTATCAAGTCCAATGAAGTGGATCTGAAACTGTAGTATATCCAGTTTTTCCATGACACCCCTCAATCGTGTTGTGAATTACTGAGTGATACTTATTGAGAAAGCACCGCAACCTTGTTAACTAGAGACAGAAAGCACCTGCCCTTCCTCTCTGTGTAAAGTCTCATTCTTCTCGTCATTCTCTGCTGTCCTGGTAAACTTCATGTTACCGGCTGCTACCACTGTACACAAAAGAGGAAACATAGTCACTTCTGCATACGTGGAAAACAGCAAGATTTGTATAATTTAAAATTCAACATAAATATTAACTTAAAAAGGCATACTTACTGCAGTAGATGAAAGTGCAAGCCCACAATAACCATACCAAGAGTACTGCTGGTAAAAAGCAAAGGAGCCAGTTCTGCATAAAGAAACTGCAAGGACCTGCAAGAATACCAAGGATGTTATTAAGATCGTTACTTGAAATGTAGTGGAAGTAAATGAAAAAACCTTGACTACTGTATAGCACAATATCCACCAAAACCTATATTTGAAATCTTACAGCAAAGTACTTCATATATATATATATATATGAGATCATATGGGATGAGATGCATGCTGTTGCATGCTCAAACTTTACTTTGAAAGTACTGATTATAAAGTGACTGTGATTTTTAGTATCAGTTTGTGAAACCTGAGCATTTCAAGTAAGTCATTTACAATATAAAGTTTCACTGATCTGTTATTGGCATCAATAAACTGGCTGGTACAAGCAGGTATCCCATTTCGCTCAGCAGAAGATAAAAACAGGAAAAAGGTATATTCTATAATATGTATATATTTATACTTACTTTCTTTGTAAATGTTTAATAAGATGACTGATAATGTGGTGCAATACTGGACCATTTTGATTACACGGTGTAGCCTTTGCAGTTGGACTGTGGGGGGGGGGGGGGGGGGGGGGGGCAAGAAAAACAAACATTTGTGGACTGTCCTGCAATTTCAACTCATAGTATCGGTACTCATAATATTAAAAACTTGGAAAAACTTGATAAAACAGTAACACATTTCTATAAAACCTTTATTTATTAAACCCTTATTGATTCTTGTAACCGAATTGGCTAATCCAGTGTCCAAAAGTAGTCTTCTGAGATCAGTTAATAAAAACAGATGTTGACTGCCCTTTTCTCCCTACAGTGGAAAACTGTTGCCCGTCAGTTAAAAAAGCAACTGTCTGTCACTTATTACAGTCTTGTTGAAAAGGCTCATGAAACGTATATCAATCTGTTCTCTAGTAGTTAATTGCTGTGGAGATCAATAGGAAAAGCACCAGTTGTGTTTGTGAGGCTGCTACCCTGCAATTGTGTGCGCTTCAGCTTCATCTGAATATATACAAAGTAAAGACAGACATACTGTACCTTGTCTTCTTTCTATTATGGTTAATATTAAGATGGATACGGCAATCATCATCAGAATCGCCAAAACAACTATGAGGTTATCATCTGCCAACACAAATATAAAACTGTAAAGAAGACTTTAAAAACAGAGGAAAATGTACATTATACGACACAGAAATAAGAACATAAGAAAGACTATGAACGAGAGGTCAGGACTCCAGTGATTCTGTCTTAACAACATGACATGAAAAGTGTTTTTCTTGCAGGGGATACAATTGGAATTTATCCACGGAATCGTTAAATAAAGCTGTGTACCAAACATTAAGCCATTACCTCAAAGCGTGAGGCTTTTATCATCTAGAAATGTTACAAGACCGCAATATGGAAGCCGTACAAGGTTAACGTGAAGGATGTTTTTAGAGTTTGCTTAATCAGTTTCCATAATACAGAAAATAAATCAGCATCCGAACCTGTTAATAGGCTATCAAAAGAGAACAATACGATTGAAGAAAAAGGCAGATCTAGTTTTTATTTACCTTCATGTATCCATAAGCTCAGTCCCGCAATGTTTAGAATAGGGGAAACATGGTCTGCCACAACACCAATATTCAACCACCAAGGCATCAGTCGAAACCCTAAAAGGAAGCACATCTGTGAATAATAGAATTTTCACTGTTGTTGTTGCTTCCTTTACCCGACCCACCCCATAAGCACATGATTTTAACAAGTCTAGTGGTACTGCAAAATGTATCTGTTTTCCAAGAACCAACCACTGGGGTAGAACATTTTTGCCCATTTAACATGATGTGACAATGACAAACGCTGGATTTATACAGATAACACTTGTATGAAATTATTCCCCTTGACTGTGTTGAAGAGATTTTGTATATTAGACTCCACCATACTGTACAGCTTGAAATGCACCAACAGAACACTGAAAAACTTGATAAATGCCTCTTGGCATCTAATTGTAGAAAAACTGAACATGCAACACAAGAAGTACCTCTTTCTTCACATTTCCAACACAGCATGATGACGGATTGCACAGATAGTTGGTCCAGAACAAACGCAGAGATCACTGTAATGACAATGGCTTTCTGCCAATCTGAAAAAACTTAAATGAGAAGACATTTTTTTTTAAAAAATCACGTACAAACAAAGTATTTATGTTCCTTTAAACTAATATGATTAACTCTTTCAGTGCTATGGGGATGAGCCAGGGGTGAGACAGCCCTAGATTTAAACGTGTTTATGTTCCTTTAAACTAATATGATTAACTATTTCAGTACTGTGGGGTTGGTCCAGGAATATCAAATCATCAAATCAAAGTTTATTTATATAGCACCCTTCATAAAGGTGTATCTCAAAGCACTTTACAGGACAAAAAGTCACATTTATAAAAACAAAACAAACAAACAATCAAGTCCGATTGAAAAACATTTAAGAAATAGAAAATGTAAACACCAGTAACTAAAATAAATAAAAATATAATGCTGATAAAATACAAACAGATACAACAATAAAAACTAAAACAGGTATATACATACATACATACATACATACGTACATATACAGTGGGTTGTGAAAGTATTGACCCCCCCCTTGGAAATTTTCCTATTTTGTTGCCTTACAACCTGGAATTAAAATTGATTTTTATTTGGATTTCATGTAATGGACATACACAAAATAGTCCAAATTGGTGAAGTGAAATGAAAAAAATAACTTGTTTCAAAAAATTCTAAAAAATAAATAACGGAAAAGTGGTGCGTGCATATGTATTCACCCCTTTTGCTATTAAGCCTCTAAATAAGATCTGGTGCAACCAATTACCTTCAGAAGTCACATAATTAGTTAAATAAAGTCCACCTGTGTTCAATCTAAGTGTCACATGATCTTTCACATGATCTCAGTATATATACACCTGTTCTGAAAGGCCCCAGTGTCTGCAACACCACGAAGCAAGGGGCACCACCAAGCAAGCGGCACCATGAAGACCAAAGAGCTCTCCAAACAGGTCAGGGACAAAGTTGTGGAGAAGTACAGATCAGGGTTGGGTTATAAAAAAATATCCAATACTTTGAACATCCCACGGAGCACCATTAAAGCCATTATTAAAAAATGGAAAGAATATGGCACCACAAAAAACCTGGCAAGAGTGGGCCGCCCACCAAAACTCACGGACCAGGCAAGAAGGACATTAATCAGAGAGGCAACAAAGAGACAAAAGATAACCCTGAAGGAGCTGTAAAGCTCCACAGCGGAGACTGGAGTATCTGTCCATAGGACCACTTTAAGCCGTACACTCCACAGAACTGGGCTTTACGGAAGAGTGGCCAGAAAAAAGCCATTGCTTAAAGAAAAAAATAAGCAAGCACGTTTGGTGTTCACCAAAAGGCATGTGGGAGACTCCCCAAACATATGGAAGAAGGTACTCTGGTCAGATGAGACTAAAATTGAGCTTTTTGGCCATCAAGGAAAACGTTATGTCTGGCGCAAACCCAACACCTCTCATCACCCTGAGAACACCATCCCCACAGTGAAGCATGGTGGTGGCAGCATCATGCTGTGGGGATGTTTTTCATCGGCAGGGACTGGGAAACTGGCCAGAATTGAAGGAATGATGGATGGCGCTGAATACAGGGAAATTCTTGAGGGAAACCTGTTTCAGTCTTCCAGAGATCTGTGACTGGGACAGAGGTTCACCTTCCAGCAGGACAATGACCTTAAAAATACTGCTAAAGCAACACTTGAGTGGTTTAAGGGGAAACATTTAAATGTCTTGGAATGGCCTAGTCAAAGCCCAGACCTCAATCCAATTGAGAATGTGTGGTATGACTTAATGATTGCTGTACACCAGCGGAACCCATCCAACTTGAAGGAGCTGGAGCAGTTTTGCCCTGAAGAATGGGCAAAAATCCCAGTGGCTAGATGTGCCAAGCTTATAGATACATACCCCAGGAGACTTGCAGCTGTAATTGCTGCAAAAGGTGGTTCTACAAAGTATTGACTTTGGGGGGGTGAATACTTATGCACGCTAAAGTTTTCTGTTTTTTTGTCTTATTTCTTGTTTGTTTCACAATAAAAAATATTTTGCATCTTCAAAGTGGTAGGCATGTTGTGTAAATCAAATGATACAAACCACCCAAAAAATCCATTTTAATTCCAGGTTGTAAGGCAACAAAATAGGAAAAATGCCAAGGGGGGGTGTCAATACTTTCGCAAGCCACTGTATTATAAAAATCTCATCGCAAACAAATATGTTTTTAGTCTTGTTTTAAAACCAGATAGTTTCAGCTTCCCTCACATGTGCTGGCAGCTCATTCCAAAGTTTGGGGGATCTATAACAAAAGGCCCTTCCTCCCTATTTAACGTACTTTATTTTAGGGATTACCAGCAATCCCATATTCAGGGATCTAAGGCTATGAGTGGGGATACATGGGGTAAGCAGTTCTCTAAATAGGTTGGTGCCAAGTTATTTAGGGCCTTATAAGTTAATAACAGTATTTTAAAATCAATTCTAAAATGCACAGGAAGCCAATGCAAAGAAGCCAGCCCTGGGGTGATTTCTAAGGTTAATATAACAAACTCCACAGGGTCTATTCAAAGGTAATAATGTGATATGAGAAGCCGACACAGCTTCAAAGGGGTAAGCCTTTTTTAGGTTTTCTGGAGATGAATTAATTGCTGAATAATGTTAGATCTAGATCTTAATCTAAAAGAACATGACAGCCCTGAATTTAAAAGGGTATTTCACAGGGCTGCTGAATCACACTGGATTGCATCAACCATCTATATTTAGGGCTAATATCAAGATAACCAAGGATAAATGCAACCCATCTATGATTTAATCCCCAATTAAAATAATTACTCTATGAGCATGATATCTACAGTTTTGACTGGCATTCTCGTAGACCTGTTTACAGGTCTTCAGTGTTGTCATGTTGACATTGTTCTTTTTTTAAAGGAAAGTTAATGAAACAAGCAGACAATGCAGCTGAAGTAAGTCATTTTAACATTACACTGTATTTATAGGCATCCGCAGGGGAGGGCAAAAAAAAACAAGTTATATGAATGGTAGTTGGAACCCTACCAGCAACGTGCTTAAAAATGTTATAAATAACATGTTGAATTAGGGAACTTCTTTTCATGTCTTCTGTAATAAAATCATGTTTATATGTTTTACCCAGCTCACTAAATTATGCTTAAGTTTAAACTGAGTATTAAATAGATTGCTGCTGGCCATTTACAAGATTGTAATACCTGTGCCTCCAGTTAGATGTGTCAGTGCTCCGGCTCTGAAGCCACACAAACCTATGCGTGATAAATGTCATAGTATCATGCTGTTTAAGTTTGTGTTTGCTTTTTTTTAAAATAGTTCAGTTAGGTTGGAGCAGTGTGTTTAACATGCACTTCATTACTGCAATATCTCAGTAGCTGGCATGTTTTGTATGGTAATTTACACTTCCTGCTCTACTTGATTGTGGTTGTTTTTCTTTGCAAAGTATATTTATAATTGTTTCCAGTAAGTTAAAAAACAACATTTTGACTGCCTGTTCCTGTGTGGTTAAAATAATTCTATAGATAAGGAGACAGTAGCTAACATGTATTCTTAAATTCTCCTTACTGTGCAGCAGTCTGTGCTCTTGAATTAAATATACATAGACAAGTGGAAACTCTACCTGAAAATGATAAGGATCTCAGCTGCCATCCGGACCTATCTGAGCTGTAAATGTAAATGAGGCTGAGCAGTGTAATAATTATTATGTGATACAAAACCACGTTACCCTGACTAGTTTTAAACACCTTGCCCCACCCTCCCCCCCCAAAATTAATTCTGCAAATGCCCATGACATTATATTAAATTAAGACAGAAATGTGCACTGTAGTTATCTTTCCCTGAATATTTCATATTGTAATCATCACAATTTGAATCATTCTGAGTGGTTCTGACTTTGAGTTTTAATTATTTGACCCTGTTGCTGTATCTAGTTTTCAGGTAAGTTCAATGCCACTGTATAATATGCCTGTTCCAGTTGCATCTACTGTACATTCTCTGGAAGCTGAATTTTATACACATGTGAAATGTCATGGGAACTAAACCCACCTGGGTTCCAAAGCTACGTTCAATGACATGTAGAGGCAAACAGATTCTGAGCATTAAACTGACAATTGAGTTAACTGAGGAGATCATATCAGTGAAAAGGGTAAACAAAAGAATCATATTAAGTACATTTTGTGACTGATATAATTGTGTACATTCAAACACAGCATTATTCAACATTGCAAAGCCTACATGTACTTACCAATTACTAATAAATTTGCTGTCTTGTTGTGTTTTGTGAATTGGGCTTGGCACTTGTATACTCCGCAGAGCCTCGACACAGCTGCATTAGAGGGCAGTTTTAGGGTGTTATTTGCAATCTCAAAGTCTTCTGGGACATTCTGATCATCTTTTGTCCATGTCAGTGAATCGTAACTGGTGACATTACAAGTTAGGATATCTTGGTTCTTAATTATGCTGGGGTCACCAGGAAGCTCTGAAAGGAAACATTTATTTTTATTTTTATTTATTTTTAATTCAAAGTTTTACAAATGAGGATTTAGGGCCCTATCCTGGTGGATTCCTAGATACCCACTTTGCTCTGGAGCTTTGAGTCACCTGTGTCTTACTGCTATGTCTATTTTCTATTTAGTTTTTTCTACAAAGCATTATTGGTATATTCCATTTAGTCATGCAAACATGACTACAATTACTGCTGTGTAACAAAATATAGAAGAATAGGCTCTTTTAGAGTTCAATGTCCAGTTATTTCCCTGACTCACCCTGCACACCATGCCGTCATGCCCATCTTTAATACATGGAAAGATGAGACAGACAAGGTGCTGACAAATCTTAACTACAATGTACTGGAATTATGTTGTTATCTTTATATCCTCTTATATACTTTACTTATTAAGCAATTCAGCCTTTCAGTTTTCATTAAATACCTTCGATAGAACTATGGCAAGCTTCAGCCTAGCAGTATGTGTAGCTTCATTCTTTGTACATACAGTACTGTATGTTGTTAAATAATATAATGAAAAACTGAATCGACACAGGATTTTGGATAATATATTTACAAATATATTTTGTACAGTATTCAAATATATTTCAGCAATAACTACAAGGTGCAGTCAGTGTAAAAGGAGATTACAGGCATCTGAGTGGATAAAAGCCAAGACAGAGTTGAGGTTTGTATTTAAGGCAAGAAGATGGTTCTCTACAAGGACACTTGCTGCTCTTCCTATTATAACTATGATGTGTTCTGGTCTTTCCTGGAATTTAGGAGAAAGCTAGGATAGTAGGATGTCTATGGGAGACTGTGTATGAAAAGTGGATTGTGGCCTGTATACTGCAGTATATACATATTTGAAATGTCAATGGCAGACCACCTGTCATATAATTTGCAATATGCTGTAGATAGTATGTAATAGCTAATGATAGTTGGTATCATAACATTATTTAAATCATATATATATATATATATATATATATATATATATATATATATATATATATATATATATATATATATATATATATATATATATATATATATATATATATATTATTTATTTATTTATTTATTTATTTTTTTTTTTTTTTTGCAATTCGTCAGCCCATGACACATTTTTGTGGTACCGGGTCTTTCATAGGATGAAAAAACACTTAATGGCAAGTGGTGGCGACGCATACTGCACTGACTGTCCTTTTGGTTAATTCTTCTTTCATAATGGCCACCATCTCGCCACTCCACATGATTCAAAGTGAATGAACCGTTGGGCAAGACAGATATCCGTTTCTTGTACTTTGCAAAGATGTCAGGGCTCTCTGGCGACGCTGAGTAAAGGGTAAGAACATCCTCTGAATATCCACTGCTGTTCTTAAATGTCCATTCAATCAATCTGGTGTGATTCCCCTTGGCCCCTGGCAGGGAAACGGAATCCCCGAGGTACACTAGTATCTCTGGAACCTCAGGTCTGCCTCCTGGAACCTCGTTGGTCACTAGAAACACAGACACACAGCTGTAGCATGGCCAAAGGAACTTCAGTCAACCCTCACACGCTTTCTCAGATCCTGTCAAATACATTCACATCATCTCATGTTCCTGTAGCACCCACGGTAACAGGGACATTGCACTTGTTCAAACTCATTTGTATACAATTTACAGACCTAAATAAACAGAACATAAAAACTTCAAATGTGCACGATACCAGCTTTGGCTACTTAAGCTAACGGTAATATTTGGATGTTATAAAATCGTCTATGGAGGATAGTTTGTGCCACAATTAAAATAAATAAATAAACCAAAAACGAAATCAATAAATAAACTAAAATAAATACAAACATAAATTTAAAAAATAAATAAATAACATGGAAAACTATATTTATTTATTAATTTATTTAATTTTTCATTCTGGCACAATCTTTTTTACGCTGGTATTTCTCATTAGCATCAATCATACTGGAAGGGCAGGACAATACCATTGGTGTGTTCAATTATCTACTAATTGGTCTGCCAGGTTTGAGTCAGCGCAGAATCGAGAAGCAGCAGTAGTAAAACAGTAGTACAGCACACCCTCACTATAACGCCCTTCATAACAACAAACCTTTGGCTGTAACGAACCTGGCCCCTGGATCCCAACTAAACAATAAAAAAAACGATCATCTAAACACACTGTCAGCAACCCACTCTGTAGCATGGGAGTCATCTCCACAGTGAAGTTAACTTTTCACTGTCATAAAACAGTGTGCACTATGTGACTATGTCCTCGAAACAAAAATAATTTTATGTTGCAACAAAGCTGGAAATTACCAATACTGCTGTAAAAAACAGTCGGTTCCTTTGCAAGGAGCGTATATCAGGCTTATGTCTTTGTATGTGATTAAGTCACCTACCAGCCCTGCTGCTGCCTTCCCCCGTGCACGCTACAATATTTAAGATTTGCTGCACTTTGAATTGTTTTATGTCGGATTGCTTTTGAGTAAAAGTTCAGTTTCAATTCCGTTTTTTTCTTCTTTTTTTTTTTTTTTTGTAATGTGTTTTAACTATTTAAAGAATAGAATAAAGCAAAGAGAATACTGGATACATGTAATATTACTTTTAGTCACAACCTTATCTCATTAACTTACTCCAACAGTTTATCGTTCATTTTGATTGTCCTTTCATTATAATGAACCTGTCGATATAACTAACAAAATGCTGGCACCCCAACAGGAAAGAGCTGTGACGCGTGTCCACATGGCTATGTGCTTGTAGCTAAATGCACAATTGACCCCAGGATTACTATGAATAGATGAGGTGTAGCTGTACTTCTGTTGAATTGCAAACTTTAACAAATTGTCGCCACCTTCAGTGAGTGTTCAGTATTGCATGCAACGTATTACCTTGTGTGATACTAAGATTTCACAAAGAGACATGCTATGATATTAGGGTTTCACACAGAGACAAACAAACACCTTCTCTATGCTCCTACATTTAACACAGGAAACCATTTTGTTAGTGCCATTAAATACAAGGGACAGTGGTATAATGGGGAAAAAAAGCCAAACCACATGTGAGAAAAAGCAAATAGCACTGTCATTTTCTGTTAATGATGTTATATACACCAGTGCACCTCCATCACTCTAAAGGGCACACCTCTATGGAATATTAAAGACCACAGTAGTTATATCAATGGGATCTATTTGCATATTTGTTACATTAAGCATTTTATTTTATTTACACCTCATCTATTCCCAGTAATCCTGGAGTCCTTTGCGCATGTGAACAGACGTCACGGCTGTTATTGATAATTGTACCAGGCAATTTATTCTTTCTTTTGTTTAGCAAGGTACAGCAGTGTTGTCAGATAAGACTCCTGTCATTGTATTGCGCTGATTTGTAACATATAGGAAAAAGATTTCTGCTAGCTTAGAAAATGCAGATCTGCTATGGTTGATCAGAGCATTGCAGCTGCAGTCAACACTTTAGATGACGCCGAAGACTGAGAGCAAGGTGGCAGTTTGCTAGGTGGAGGGCTAGGTCGGCCAGGGTGTCCTCGGCTCTGTGGCCTGTAAGTGTAACTGCATGGTGAGTCCGCAGTGTGCAAAGATGCAGCGGGCTGACGGCACACGCTTCCCAAGTCAGCGCAGGGGTGGTAGCAGTGAGCTGAGACCAAAAATAATTGGGCAAGACTAAATTGGGGAGAAAATTATAAAAAACAATCATTGGCAACATCTAAATAAAAAAAAAAAGAGAGATGAGTGTGCTCTCTTCTAAAATAAAATGCAGCAACAGAGATCAAAGCAGTTTGTTTAGAACTCGACCAATATAAGAGCGTTGGGGATTTTCCAGATATACTCCTTTACCGGGCTTCCAGGTTGCAGGATGTGTAAAATGTACTCATGATAGAGTATAAACTGCTGTCTTAAAGTATATGAAGGTACGATTGACACTTATTGTTTATTTTGTGCTTGTTTGCATATGCATATGTGTGTATGTGTGTATGTATGTGCATGTATATGTATGTGCTTGGATATGTATGTGGATATTCGTTATTTAGTGCTATTACGGGTGATCTATCTTTCCTCATTATTTTACCTATTAAGGAATATAGTAAACTAATTAGTATCTTGTTGTAATTGGATGTGTGTTTAGGAGTTGCAAGAGATGATATTTTTGGGCTAACATTCATTTTGAATAAGGTTTAAATGACACAGTATTGTAATTGTTGATCTTTATTATTGTTAACTGTTTTATTAATGTTTAATAACTATCTTTCTCTATTATCTCTAAATACCAGGGGCCTTAGAAGTTAGCTGACACTCTCAGGAGCTGACTCCGTGAGCGTGTCAAAATGGTAAAGGTGAACTACCAGTGTGCAAAGTACAGTCACATTTGACCAGAATATCTGTGTGAAGCACATTATTGTCTGTGCTTGTAGTCATTGTTAATGTGTAAATATGGTTTGTTTTAAAGAATTTACGTTTTTCGTGCATTTCCACATGTACAAGAAGTAAACAGTCTTAGGTTTTGTAATGGCTCCACACGTTTATAAATGTTATTGTAAATAAATACAAACTTATGGTCACATACTGTAGTATTTATTACATTATTAAATATAGGAACGTTAAGCTCTGTTATTCTCATAGTTTTGCTACCCCTGCACAGTTAATATTTCCTTTAAAAAAAAAAAGGGGGGGGGGGGGGGGGGGCGACATTAACATTAATTATTATTATTATTATTATTATTATTATTATTATTATTATTATTATTAAATATTACTATTAGCATTACTAAAATAAAACATGACATAGGCTACCCTGAACGTTGCTCGCTCTATCTGAAAATGAACTTTAAATGCAGCCTTAGTGTAGTGGGTTATATCACACCATTCTCAACATTGGCCGTTTTTGAAAAACAGAATTTGGTCCCAAGAGTGGAACAATTAATAACCCTAAAGATGGTTACACTTGAAGGCAGTGCAGATGCCACTGTTTCATGCAGTAGTATAAAGCAGGCCACCAGTTAAGCATGCAGTCTATATCTATGATAACAACTGACAGCGCTGCGTAGGATCAGGGAATGCTTCAAAATCAGAGGCAGAGCCACAATAAATGTCTTGTTTAAATTTAAAGTAAATTGTAAAATTGTTGAGATACTTGTGTTGGAATATTGTTTCAAAATGGTATAATACAGCAAAAATATATTTAAAGGGTTAATGTGTGGCCGAAGGTTTCTCACTGATAATTTACCCTTTCTCGGTCAAAATGGCAAGTTTCTACATAAGCAAGAAATCGTTTTTTGAAGAAGAATGGTTTGATAAACATGTTATATTTGCGTATCTAATGTGGAATCTTTAGAACACTTATACTTGGCTATCTATAAAAATGTCATGCCTGTCAGAATTGACATATGAGGACATTAGATGGTATTTCACTGTAAATTGTAATAATGATATTGTGTTTATTGCAAACCTTAATATTTTTCTAGCAATGTATTTTATTCACAAGAGGGGAGGCGTGAAGCCTTCAGTAATAGCTCTTATGCACGAGATTGAAATTTATGTAAAATCTTAAAAATTGGTCAATTCTAAATTAGCTTGCCAGTCATATGATGCGTTAACTCAATACTGTATTTTTCATGTATGATTCATTTCTTGCTATTATGTTTGTCAACGTGTCTTTAACATAATTTGAATCTGTTGTATCAACCCTGCTATCGTTATTTGTTCGTGTAGTTTTGAAATGTTCTTTCAATATACGCTTTACCCCTTGAGTGCACGCCCCTGCGCAAACAACCCAAATGCAATGTTAGTAGATCACCGATTCAGTTACCGTATTGTAGCTAATGAAAAAACGAAACAAATAAATACATTTTCCATTCAATCTATTTCGATTTGTATTTATTTCGTTTTTTATTTATTTATTTATTTCGTTTTTTATGTATGTATTTATTGATGTATATATTTATTTCGTTTTCTATTTATTTACTTATTTCCGTACCCCACTACACCTGCTCACCAACACACACTGGATCCGCCCATGGTAACAAGCACGGCATAACTGTGTATGGTTTGATTTTATTTTTATTATTTTTTTTTTTTTAAAGGATATTGCGTTTAAGTACATGTAAGTAGCTAAATAATAATAATAATAATAATAATAATAATAATAATAATAATAATAATAATAATAATATTTGACGTTTCATAGATTAAGTTTAATTGAGCCAATGAGATCAAATCTTTGATTTCATTGGCTCACCATACTTTCAGTTTCGTCAAAGCGACTTTAAAATATTCAACCGCCTTTTATGAAAATAAAGTAATGTCCTGCTACACAGAGACGAAAAGGAACCATTCATTCTGTAACAGTAAGTTGTTTCTTTGTTTGTTATTGGTCTCACATTTAACTTTGCAACACGAATGTGGTAAATTGTTTTAATCACCTAGTCACGGTGTATTTGATTTCACTTTGAATACTGAATCGAAACCCTGGATGTTTCCAGCTGCGCGGCGAATCTTCTCTTGCATAAACAGTTTGAATGTCATCGAATTTAAGAAACAGCTTTTTAATGTTCCAGGCAGGGAGGAAGCTGCTACTGCCTATGACAATAAAGCAGGACGGGTATTTTTATATCTGTGTTTCAATTATATCGGTTCATACTTAGTCAGTTTGTAATATATAAAGTTATGTATATATTTATAAACTTCAACGACAAAGGGGAATACTGTTCTGGCGAATATTGCAGTACGGTTCTCCAGACTTATGGCTACAAAATAGCCTAATTAGAAACCCTATTCTAATATCGGAAGGCACGTTAAAATATGTAGGCTAATTGTAAACCCTTTTTAGCATTTACTTGAGATGTTAATTCCTCGTTCTATTATTGTTTGACTCCTTCAAGTGACGAAGCAAATGCGTTGCATCACGGTGAGAAACTACTTGTACAGTCAGTGGCACCGGGACGATTTTTAAAGTGAGGGTGCTGAAAGCCATTGAACAAAACTGTAACCCTTGTATATGATGGAAGACAGGGGGTGCTGCCGGACCCCCAGCACCCCTAGTGCCAGCGCCCTTGTCTACAGTAGATATTCAGAACCGGGATATTGCGTATTCAGCTGGAGCTTTAATAGAACACATGAACCCCATAGACAGGCACTAATCCAACAAGCATTGAGCCCCATGTAGCATTCATATAAATGAAATGAACACATACGTTACCGCCCTTATGAATAAATTAATATAATGCCATACATCATCCGTCATAAATCGACTGGAAACCCGACTCAACACGCACATAAATGGCTAGGCTATTCATAACAACATGTTGTGGTAATATGTGATTTGTGTTATCTGCCGCCGCCGCAGAAATGATTACTTAGTTGCTCATAAGTATGGTTGTTAATTTCTAGGACTGCGTAATGGTATGCTTAGGTTTTTATGTCAGTTCATATAAAGAGTCGTATAGTTGTTGTGTGATACCTACAGTATTTAGGCAAAAATAAATAAATACATAAATAAAATAAAATAAATTGCAGTCAAATCAATTGCGACATGCGCACAGAAACTGGAGTACTGTATATCTCAATTCTGTAACTACGCGTAAATATGAATTTTAAAAGCTTTGAACAATAAAGTCTAGAATATATTAAAACACCGTTTACAGAATCAGAAATAAGTAAATTGAACGGTGACGGTGGATATTTATTCCCCTAATGGTTTAACCAAGCGAAACTCCACGTGTAGCAGAGAGAACCTGTCCTGCCAAACCTACCTGTTACAACGAGAACAATCCAAAAGAATGTCGAAGTCATGCTGGTGCCGGGTCTGTCGATCTTCATCGAGTTAGCCACTTCTGTAGGCAGTGTAGCCTAAAGCGCAAAATGCAACATTGCCTTTGTTGTTTGTTTGAATCAGAACAGCAAAATAGAAAAAGCGCAGTTTTGCAGAACCTGCGCAGTGTAGAAAATGGAACTGGAATGAATGTTTCAGGCTAGAACGGGTCGTTTTATGAATGATGAACTAGGCGGTGCTTAGTATTTTTTTTTTCTCCATTAGGTTTATTTGCGATTAACTTGGTAACCAACTGTGGTAGAAGTTAGTGTGCACATTTCTAGTTATTTAGCTTTTCTAAAAGTAGTATTTGTTTACCTTATTTCTTTTGGAGGTAAAGTGTGTGCGTGTGTCTCTCTCTCTCTCTCTCTCTCTCTCTCTCTCTCTCTCTCTCTCTCTCTCTCTATATATATATATATATATATATATATATTTATATATATATATATATACACACACACACACACACACACACACACACACACAGAGCCAACTTTTTTGTCAACGTTTTGATAAGTTTAACATACCTTTGTCAATGGAAAGTGTGTTTGAAAACAAACAGTGGAGTTATTTATAGGCTTTTGATGCCATCGTAACAACACATTTATTTCTCTTTAACTAATGTGTTTGTGATTGTATTCACTATGTAGCTAATGATGTAGCGATCTACTGTTCCGTTCTATTTAATATGTATATATTATAACAGCCCGATTTTCAGTTGTTTTGCTGGTGAGCTAGTTTTGCACTGCTCCACTTTTCATAGCTTTCCTCTAAAATTCTATTTTCTAAAGCGTTTTGGAACTAGGAGCAATCACACTTGGAACAACTCACTAACTGAAAAGAAGAGCAAGGTCGATTTACTCTTCTATTTTACACCTACGTTATGTTGAGTAAAATGAGGAGCAATTTATAAAAGACAGGATTATCACTGTAAATCAGGTTGGACTGTTCACGATGCTTTCTGTTCAATTTAATCCATACTTTATTGATTAAAAACCCGACGCGTTTCGGCTTAGCCTTGTTTTCAAGGCATTGCTAAGCCAAAAGGCGTCGCTTTTTAATTTTTATTTATTTATTTATTATTATCCAATACAGTATTTTGTATGCATTTGTTTATTTTTATTTAAGCGAGTTGCATGGTTTCCCTTAATGTATTTGTATATTGCTTGCACCACCATTTTGTACCGAGTCCATATCTGTTTCTATATTATTGTTAAACCACTGACAGCGCTTTTTAAATGGATGGCTTTCATTTTAATATTTCCGAAATTAGCTGCTACGGGATGAGAGAAGGAAGTTGGGATGTTTTGTTAAAACACTGAACCCTCCCAAAATATTGCATATGGCATTTTCAAATTAAATAATTATTGGTTAATGACTATTATCCGTTCCTTTAGTTCAGTATATATTTAATTTGAAATCGCCCATGATGCCGTCAGTCAGAAAGCCCTGGGGATCTTTTCTATCACAAGATAGTATGTTCAAATAGTATAGGTCTTTTGACCAGTTATCACCTGCTATTTCGATCAGTTATCATCTGTTTCTATCTTCCAGTGGAATACTTGGTGTTATGTTTCACAGGTAGCTAGCAAATACACCTTTATAAGTGACCCAATTTTCTATCTAAGCCTATGCTGTATATGTAATTTAATATATTCCCAAGTAATGCACACGTTTTGGAACTGCACCATAAACACGACATTGTGTTACTAATAAATAGTTATTTTACGCATCCAGGGGACCTGCAGGAAGGCTACAGCACGTCCCATAAGTGCCAAAATCGAGCTATACAATGGTGGAGCATTGGCTTCCGAAGCTAGCTCGAAACCAGGTTCTTCTAGAGTTTGCCTACCTGCATGTCAGAGAAGAAGGAGGCCCCCTCCTCAGAGGCTGCTACAGAAAGTGTGTCCTCTTGTGCCAGCTGGGACGTCTCTTCCCATCCACCCTGGAGGGGGGGGGGGGGGGGGGGGGGGGTATGGCAGTTAGGGCTGCAAGGGAGCCTAGACTGCGGCCAGGGCCACAGGTGCCTGTTTCGTCAATAGCTCCAGGACCTGGGCCATCAGGGCTTTGAGGTCCATAATGTCCCTCACCTGCCTGGAACGCTTCACCCTTCTTGCTTGCGGAGATGGGGAGCGACTACGTGAGGCCTGCGCATCGGGGATCTCCAGCAGGGGATCCTGGGACAGATCCTGGAGGAGGGGCTCTGGGGCTCCAAGAGCCATTGATGGTCTGTCCATAGAGGAAATGGAGCTCGCATTCGTGGCCCTCTCCAACCTAGCTTCCTTCTCCCAGGGCTGAAAAGCCGCACAGATGCTGCAGGCCACATCCCTCTCGAGGGCTAAGGTGGCATGTTGGACGCCCAAGTACCGCACACAGAGGGTATGCTTATCCTCTTGCAGGATATTTGCATTGCAGTGCAGGGGTCGAACCCTGACCTACCTGACATGGGCCTGGCGTTGTGCATGGGCTGTGCACAGTGCTCAAGCACTGATTAAAAGTGCGACACTGCGCTCACCTACTAGTGCTGTAGCAGAGGGTACCAAACACCGTGCATCTTGTGCACCATGTGCACCGAGTACCGTGGGCACCACGTGCACCATGTACCATACAGCAGCTTATGCCCATGCACTAATGTAGCATTGGCATCAAGCACCATGTGCACCATGCACCGCGCGTACTGAGCACCATGCGCACTGAGTACCGTGCAGCACAGTGTGCTCTTGCACTAGTTCTGTGGCAGTGGCCAAGCACCTTGTGCACCGCATGCACCGTGCGTACCGAGCGCCATGAGCATCGAGTACTGTGCACTGTGTGTGTCGCCTACTGTGCAATACCGTGCGTTCGTGGTCTTTTCAAAGTTGTTGATTCCGGGAAAGCGGTGAGCCAGCTTTCAGCACGAATGCAAGGGAACTACAATTGACTCGATTCGACTCGAGAAGCTCTTTTCTATCAATGAACCCTCAGCTCAACACAGAGGTCTTACTGTACCGTCTTGAGAAGGAAAAATAGAAATGGCTTCCTCAGGATGACAGTTTTATTCCTTCGGTGGGCAGGACCAAGTGCATCATCCCAGGAAGGGGCCTGTCGGCAGCTCTGGTATAGAGAGCTCAGCGATACCTTCCCAATGGGCAGGCATATCCCATACATAATGTCATTGTTGGTCATCTTCAAATTGAAAGGAAAAATGAATCACACAGCTATACCCAATCGATACTGGAGTTGTGTAATGAGCTAAGTTTGATTCACCCCTATATAAAGCTATTCTCTTGGTTTAATTCTAGCAACAATTCTCAAAAATCTTGTACAGATTATTGGCTGATTTCTATCAACTTATTAAAATACGTGTCTAACTGTTATATCCAAGCCTCTCCATTATCAGATCACTAAAGCAAATATCTTTCTTTAGATCCTCATAGCCATAAAAATGCATTTTTAAAAATCTTACTGGAAATTTCATTGTAACTTACTTAACAATTATTATTTTTGTAACCAAGTTAGGGTTCATACTAGGGAAATACACACAAAGGAAGGATCAATATCTTATTTGAAAAAACTGGAAATATTAGATCCTTAACCTTTATATTAAATTTGACAACAAATTAGCTCAATTTAGACATATTAATCAATCCAATATTATTTCAGAAATAAACTTAGCTAAATAATGAAGTTAGATCCAAATTAACAACACTGCAATCACATTTGGACAAACTATATAAAAATAAAGCGACTGGGGCTTTTCTTTGTTCTAAAGCAAAGTGGATTGAAAAGGGTGAAAAAAAAGTTGTTGTTTTTTAATTTAGAAAAGCAAAGGCAATGTAAAAAGTCCATAACTACTCTCTTTATTAATAATCAAAGACAGATGATAAAAATAAAATCGCTAGTGAAATTTATAATTTTTATCAAAATCTATATAATTTCTCATGTTCTCAAAGTGATTTATGATATAAGTGAATATATATAAATATCCATTTATATATATATATATATATATATATATATATATATATATATATATATATATATATATATATATATATGTTATAGATGGTCTCCTGGTCCTGACAGCTTAACTGACAAATTCTATCATTGTTTTTGGTCAGGTCTTCAGAAATTTTTGGTTCTTGAATTTCTGTGAATGCATTGAATTAAATTCTTTGTCATAAGAACATAAGAACATAAGTAAGTTTACAAACGAGAGGAGGCCATTCGGCCCATCTTGCTTGTTTGGTTGTTAGTAGCTTATTGATCCCAAAATCTCATCAAGCAGCTTCTTGAAGGATCCCAGGGTGTCAGCTTCAACAACATTACTGGAGAGTTGATTCCAGACCCTCACAATTCTCTGTGTAAAAAAGTGCCTCCTATTTTCTGTTCTGAATGCCCCTTTGTCTAAACTCCATTTGTGACCCCTGGTCCTTGTTTCTTTTTTCAGGCTGAAAAAGTCCCTTGGGTCGACACTGTCAATACCTTTTAGAATTTTGAATGCTTGAATTAGGTCACCACGTAGTCTTCTTTGTTCAAGACTGAACAGATTCAATTCTTTTAGCCTGTCTGCATATGACATGCCTTTTAAGCCTGGAATAATTCTGGTCGCTCTTCTTTGCACTCTTTCTAGAGCAGCAATATCTTTTTTATAGCGAGGTGACCAGAACTGAACACAATATTCAAGATGAGGTCTTACTAGTGCATTGTACAGTTTTAACATTACTTCCCTTGATTTAAATTCAACACTTTTCACAATGTATCCGAGCATCTTGTTAGCCTTTTTTATAGCTTCCCCACATTGTCTAGATGAAGACATTTCTGAGTCAACAAAAACTCCTAGGTCTTTTTCATAGATTCCTTCTCCAATTTCAGTATCTCCCATATGATATTTATAATGTACATTTTTATTTCCTGCGTGCAGTACCTTACACTTTTCTCTATTAAATGTCATTTGCCATGTGTCTGCCCAGTTCTGAATCTTGTCTAGATCATTTTGAATGACCTTTGCTGCTGCAACAGTGTTTGCCACTCCTCCTACTTTTGTGTCGTCTGCAAATTTAACAAGTTTGCTTACTATACCAGAATCTAAATCATTAATGTAGATTAGGAATAGCAGAGGACCTAATACTGATCCCTGTGGTACACCGCTGGTTACCACACTCCATTCTGAGGTTTTTCCTCTAATCAGTACTTTCTGTTTTCTACATGTTAACCACTCCCTAATCCATGTACATGCGTTTCCTTGAATCCCAATTGCGTTCAGTTTGAGAATTAATCTTTTGTGCGGGACTTTGTCAAAAGCTTTCTGGAAATCTAAATAAACCATGTCATATGCTTTGCAATTATCCATTATCGATGTTGCATCCTCAAAAAAATCAAGCAAGTTAGTTAGACACGATCTCCCTTTCCTAAAACCATGTTGACTGTCTCAAAGGACCCTGTTACCATATAGGTAATTTTCCATTTTGGATCTTATTACAGTTTCCATAAGTTTGCGTATAATAGAAGTCAGGCTTACTGGTCTGTAGTTACCTGGTTCAGTTTTGTTTCCCTTTTTGTGGATCGGTATTGTCGAGCATTATGAAAGAAAGCTTCCCTCTATTACCTAAACCCAGTAAATCCCTTTTGAATAATTGGCATCCATTTACATTATTATGTACTGTTTATAAATTATTAGCACAAGTTTACGCAAATAGATTAAAAAAAGGTATTGCTAAAGTTATCAGCGAAACCCTTCATCAACGGCAAGCATATTCATAATCGGCTTTCCCTCTAAGGCTAAAATGCATGCATTTTTCCCAGTAAATGGCGACAACCTTCACACTCAATTTACTAACTTTCACAAGTTATTATCATAAATATCAAACTAAGATCAAGACTCCAATCTCTTGGGGTAATTCTATTATTTTGATACCATTCTTATAAAGCATTAACATAAGCATATTTGTGGCTGTCTTGCAGATTTCCCTCTGTAAAAATGCAAGTCACATTATGCTCCTGCACCAGTGGATCTATTGGTACAGGGTGGGCCAAGCATTTTTTCTGTTTTGCGAGTTAATTCATCATGTGACTTTACTCCATGTCTCTGCTGAAACTCAACATGGCGGCTGCACCAACGAAGAAAAAAAGCAATGTTTCAGTAAGACAGAGCTAAAAGAAATCTGATTATCTATATGAGGATGGTGCAATAGTATTATTATAGTTTTTCTGTAATTCGCATGATCATGTATGAGTCAATACCATCAAATATAGTAATGTCCGTCGTAAAAACACATAGAGAATAAGAAAGCAAATACGATGGCAACAATGGCAAAGCACTGCATTCTTCTATGCTGAAAAGACTAAGGTACTGCGCTCAGGGCAGAGCTTTCCCGAAGCAAGCTAAATTAAGCAAAATGTCATTATCGTTTAGTTTATTTCTTTCCACACTACCTGCCTTTAATGAAGCTATAATTCACAATTTTAAACCATGGTCATGTCTTAATTGAATTATATTTCCTGAAGATGAAGAAATGAGCTCAAAACTATTTTTCTAGCTATACAATCCTTAAAGGAAATGGATCGCTTTACAGTGTAAAGCATGTAATCACTACACTGCACATCGCTGGTTTCATAAGGACATTCTGGGTGGAGACACGCCTCTTTTTAAATCTTACAAATAACACTGCAGAATTAGGAAAGAAAGAATTGAGAGGATTCCGTATGTGTTTACATTAAAAGGGGCCCTATTTCAATAACAATCGGGTAATAGGTAGCAGTGAACCTGTTTTACAGCAACGAGTCAGTCAACACGCCTTTATCAATGTTTCATATTTTATCCTGGCATCACAGTGCCAGTAAAACGCTAAACTTAATTTGTGGAGTACTGTACACAAGATTACTATTACATGACATTGATGGACTCTTAATAAATGGTTTCATATTTTTTTTATTGTTATTGTAAATAAATAAGCTAAACAGGTCTTTTCAAAACACCTTTATTTGTAGACTGAACTGCTGTGTTAGTGGAACACTATAAATATGATTCTCACAACTGTGCTGGACATTTGGTTTTCTGAACTGCTGTAGTATAATTCTTAGGTTTTCCTCATTATTTTAATGCCAGCAATGAGCAAAGTGATGTCTATAAACATTATGACAGCTTTGAAGTGTCTTCAGGTGCTTTACTTACTATTACAGCAACAAGAGTCTGATTGAAAAAAAATATATATATATATGGTAATATTTATTAAATTTACTTATTTTAACTAGAAACATCATATTTATGTTCAAATGCCATATTTAATTATTAACACGTTGATACAAAGTGGGAACAAATGGAATTGGACATTTTTGAAAAACAGAATTTGCTATTCCCAAGAATGGAACAATTAGTAGCCCTAAAGATGGTTACAACTCAAGGCAGTGCAGATGCCAGTGTTTTCTGCAGTAGTATAAAGCAATTTTATGCAGGCCACCAGTTAAGCATGCAGCCTAGATCTATGATAACCGACAGCGCTGCGTAGGACTCAAAATCAGAGGCAGAGCCACAACAAAAGTCTTGTTTAAATTTAAAGTAAATTGTAAAATTGTTGAGATACTTGTGTTGGAATATTGTTTCAATATGGTATAATACAGCAAAAATATATTTAAAGGTTAATGCGTGACCGAAGGTTTCTCACTGATCATTTACCCTTAGTTCCTACATAAGCAAGAATTCGTTTCTTGAAGATGAGTGGTTTGATAAACATGTTATATTTGTAGAGATTTGCTGGATGCATAGGAAGTATATAGATTGTATAATGATTTCATACAAAAATTCAACCTCTTAATTACAAACAAGTCAGTAAAATGATTGACGTCATTCCCAAGGCTCTATTCCTCATTAGAGATTTGCTGCAGTATTATGAAGTCCTGCTCACCCATCCTTTTTGATTAATAGTTTACACTTTCTAAATAATAAATGTAATAACACATGACTTTGTGATGCTCTAAATGTTAATGATTTCAAATATAAATACAAGAATGACATCCTACAGTCAAGGCTTAGAAAAACAAGAATCTTCTAATTAACCTGCCCAGTTCCACCAAAAGCTAAAGAAAGTCATTTTTAAATAATTAGCTCTATATATCCATCCAGTGAATTTCTTCAGAAAGGATTTCATTTTGATAATGTCCCGCGTGTATTTTGCTAATCTAATGTGGAATCTTTAGAACACTTATACTTGGCTATCTATAAAAATGATCAACCCTGCTATCGTTATTTGTTCGTGTAGTTTTGAAATGTTCTTTCAGTATACGCTTTACCCCTTGAGTGCACGCCCCTGCGCAAACAACCCAAATGCAATGTTAGTAGATCACCGATTCAGTTACCGTATTGTAGCTAATGAAAAAACGAAACAAATAAATACATTTTCCATTCAATCTATTTCGATTTGTATTTATTTCGTTTTTTATTTATGTATTTATTTCGTTTTTTATGTATGTATTTATTGATGTATATATTTATTTCGTTTTCTATTTATTTACTTATTTCCGTACCCCACTACACCTCCTCACCAACACACACTGGATCCGCCCATGGTAACAAGCACTGCATAACTGTGTATGGTTTGATTTTATTTTTTTTTTTTTTTTTTTTTTTTTAGGATATTGCGTTTAAGTACATGTAAGTAGCTAAATGACTAAATAATAATAATAATAATAATAATAATAATAATAATAATAATAATAATAATAAAATAATAATAATAATAAATTTGACGTTTCATAGATTAAGTTTAATTGAGCAAGTGAGATCAAAGATATTAAAGCGACTTTAAAATATTCAACCGCCTTTTATGAAAATAAAGTAATGTCCTGCTACACAGAGACGAAAAGGAACCATTCATTCTGTAACAGTAAGTTGTTTCTTTGTTTGTTATTGGTCTCACATTTAACTTTGCAACACGAATGTGGTAAATTGTTTTAATCACCTAGTCACGGTGTATTTGATTTCACTTTGAATACTGAATCGAAACCCTGGATGTTTCCAGCTGCGCGGCGAATCTTCTCTTGCATAAACAGTTTGAATGTCATCGAATTTAAGAAACAGCTTTTTAATGTTCCAGGCAGGGAGGAAGCTGCTACTGCCTATGACAGTAAAGCAGGACGGGTATTTTTATATCTGTATTTCAATTATATCAGTTCATACTTAGTCAGTTTGTAATATATAAAGTTATGTATATATTTATAAACTTCAACGACAAAGGGGAATACTGTTCTGGCGAATATTGCAGTACGGTTCTCCAGACTTATGGCTAGAAAATAGCCTAATTAAAAGCCCTATTCTAATATCGGAAGGCACGTTAAAATATGTAGGCTAATTGTAAACCCTTTTTAGCATTTACTTGAGATGTTAGTTCCTCGTTCTATTATTGTTTGACTCCTTCAAGTGACGAAGCAAATGCGTTGCATCACGGTGAGAAACTACTTGTACAGTCAGTGGCACCGGGACGATTTTTAAAGTGGGGGTGCTGAAAGCCATTGAACAAAACTGTAACCCTTGTATATGATGGAAGCCATGCAAAGCCATGGGGTGCTGCCGGACCCCCGGGCACCCCAAGTGCCAGCGCCCTTGTCTACAGTAGATATTCAGAACCGGGATATTGCGTTTTCAGCTGGAGCTTTAATAGAACACATGAACCCCATAGACAGGCACTAATCCAACAAGCATTGAGCCCCATGTAGCATTCATATAAATGAAATGAACACATACTTTACCGCCCTTATGAATAAATTAATATAATGCCATACATCATCCGTCATAAATCGACTGGAAACCCGACTCAACACGCACATAAATGGCTAGGCTATTCATAACAACATGTTGTGGTAATATGTGATTTGTGTTATCTGCCGCCGCCGCAGAAATGATTACTTAGTTGCTCATAAGTATGGTTGTTAATTTCTAGGACTGCGTAATGGTATGCTTAGGTTTTTATGTCAGTTCATATAAAGAGTCGTATAGTTGTTGTGTGATACCTACAGTATTTAGGCAAAAATAAATAAATACATAAATAAAATAAAATAAATTGCAGTCAAATCAATTGCGACATGCGCACAGAAACTGGAGTACTGTATATCTCAATTCTGTAACTACGCGTAAATATGAATTTTAAAAGCTTTGAACAATAAAGTCTAGAATATACTAAAACACCATTTACAGAATCAGAAATAAGTAAATTGAACGGTGACGGGGGATATTTATTCCCCTAATGGTTTAACCAAGCGAAACTCCACGTGTAGCAGAGAGAACCTGTCCTGCCAAACCTACCTGTTACAACGAGAACAATCCAAAAGAATGTCGAAGTCATGCTGGTGCCGGGTCTGTCGATCTTCATCGAGTTAGCCACTTCTGTAGGCAGTGTAGCCTAAAGCGCAAAATGCAACATTGCCTTTGTTGTTTGTTTGAATCAGAACAGCAAAATAGAAAAAGCGCAGTTTTGCAGAACCTGCGCAGTGTAGAAAATGGAACTGGAATGAATGTTTCAGGCTAGAACGGGTCGTTTTATGAATGATGAACTAGGCGGTGCTTAGTATTTTTTTTTTTTCTCCATTAGGTTTATTTGCGATTAACTTGGTAACCAACTGTGGTAGAAGTTAGTGTGCACATTTCTAGTTATTTAGCTTTTCTAAAAGTAGTATTTGTTTACCTTATTTCTTTTGGAGGTAAAGTGTGTGCGTGTGTATAGCTTCTCTCTCTCTCTCTCTCTCTCTCTCTCTCTCTCTCTCTCTCTCTCTCTCTCTCTCTCTCTCTCTCTCTCTCTCTCTCTCTATATATATATATATATATATATATATATATATATATATATATATATATATATATATCTATATATACGTTAAACGTTTACATACTTTGGAAACAGTCAATGGAAAGTGTGTTTTGTCCAAACAGTGGAGTTATTTATAGGCGTTTGATGCCATTGTAAATAACACCCTATTGATCTACACAAACACGAACTAAGTGATACATCGATTCTACTATTTTGCTAGATGACAAACGGCAAGCTATAAATTATACAATATATCATACTTGCGGGCTAAAAGTCAACATTTACACGACACTCGATTTCACGTGACGAGGTGAAAAAGTCCGAAACGAGATTTTCTAAAGAAAGATTTCAACCTCCATTTCAGCTTTGCTCTAAAATTCTATTTTCTAAAGCACACTTGGAACAACTCACTAACTGAAAAGAAGAGCTAGGTCGATTTACTCTGAGTAAAATGAGGAGCAATTTAGAAAAGACAGGATTATCACTGTAAATCAGGTTGGACTGTTCACGATGCTTTCTGTTCAATTTAATCCATACTTTATTGATTAAAAACCCGACGCGTTTCGGCTTAGCCTTGTTTTCAGGGCATTGCTAAGCCAAAAGGCGTCGCTTTTTAATTTGTATTTATTTATTTATTATTATCCAATACAGTATTTTGTATGCATTTGTTTATTTTTATTTAAGCGAGTTGCATGGTTTCCCTTAATGTATTTGTATATTGCTTGCACCACCATTTTGTACCGAGTCCATATCTGTTTCTAAATTATTGTTAAACCACTGACAGCACTTTTTAAATGGATGGCTTTCATTTTAATATTTCCGAAATTAGCTCCTACCGGATGCGAGAAGGAAGTTGGGATGTTTTGTTAAAACACGGAACCCTCCCAAAATATTGCATATGGCATTTTCAAATTAAATAATTATTGGTTAATGACTATTATCCGTTACTTTAGTTCAGTATATATTTAATTTGAAATCGCCCATGATGCCGTCAGTCAGAAAGCCCTGGGGATCTTTTCTATCACAAGATAGTATGTTCAAATAGTATAGGTCTTTTGACCAGTTATCACCTGCTATTTCGATCAGTTATCATCTGTTTCTATCTTCCAGTCGAATACTTGGTGTTATGTTTCACAGGTAGCTAGCAAATACACCTTTATAAGTGACCCAATTTTCTATCTAAGCCTATGCTGTATATGTAATTTAATATATTCCCAAGTAATGCACACGTTTTGGAACTGCACCATAAACACGACATTGTGCTACTAATAAATAGTTATTTTACACGTCTGATTTGATGTTTAACAAAGTAATTGTTAAATATGTAAGAGCATACTGTGTAGGAGACCAGCCGCACATGAAAATCAGTAATGGCATCTGCTGAAACATCAACAAAAACAAAGAATTATGCCAGTAGAGCTACCTTATAGATACCTGTAGAACAAGTACAAATTAAAAGCATATTGATTAGGTTTTTTTTTTTCTAATTAACAGTCCTGTAATGTTTTCCTCGAAGAGGATTAAAAGGACTGGAAGTTGCAAATACAACAATGTTGCTAGCGGGCCATAACATGGGATCACACAGGCGGAGACCCCCTCCAGCTGTTGGACGTGTCGGACCCAGCCACCTCCGTCAGGCAGGCCACAGAGGGGAGCACCCTGCCGCCCTTGCCACACGTATCCCAGAGGGAGGAGTTCTGGGTGCTAATGCAGTGGGCAGCTGTATCCACGGACGTCCCATGGCTGGTGGAACAGGAGGGAAAGGGGAACCGCTTCCTCCAGCAGAGAGGGCATCCACAGCACACCCTCCCCTTATGCAGGACTTCCTGGATGTGGTGCGCTCCTATTGGGGCAACCCAGCATCTACACCCTCAGCCTCCAGAACAGCGGAGTATCTGCTGCACACTGCAGGAGCCCAAGAAGCGGGCCTAGGCGCATTCCCCGCGATCACGGTGCTGGCGCAAGGTACCACCTTCACCAAGGGGGATAAGGACTCAACCTGCCCATCAAAGCCTTGCAGAACGGACGCGATGCTAAAAACACCTTCGACGGGTGTGCTCCTCACCACCGTCGAACCAGCGAGGGCGATACTCCTTCAACAGGAGATCGCCAATCTTCAAAGGAAGAACGCTGTACGCTTGGTAAGTCCAAGCGATGCCCTCAGCAGCTTTTACTCCAGCTACTTCCTGGTGCCCAAAAGGGACGGCAGTTTCAGACCAATTATGGACCTCAGGGTCCTCAACTTGTTCCTCAAACAGAGGAAGTTCAGCATTTTGACAGCACAGCGTATCCTCCAGTCTGTCCAAACGGGCAACTGGTTCACATCGATCGACCTGCAAGACTCCTACTTTCACGTCCCGATCCATTCCAGCACAGAAAATATCTGCGCTTTGCCTTTCAAGGCAACACTTACAAATTTTGCGTGCTGCCGTTTGGCTTCTCGCTGGCGCCCCGCACATTTTCAAAGTGCATGGTTGTAGCTCTGGCTCCACTCAAGCTGCGGGGTATTCGAATCCTAAACTATCTGGATGACTGGTTGGTTTGCGCGCAGTCAAAAGCACGCGCAGAGGAGCACACAAAACAGGTCATAGATCATGTGGGCTCTCAATACATCAGCAGAAGATGTCAGTCCACAGTGTTCCTGGGGATCAAACTGAACTCTGTGAGCATGCTTGCCTCACTGTCGGAAGACAAGATTCGGTCGTTGGAGACCACACTCTCCCTATTCAGAGAGGACGCTCTCCTACAGATCAAGCGATATAAAAGTTTGTTGGGGTTGATGGCAACCGCCTCAAGAATCCTTCCACTAGGGCTGTTGCGAATGCGCCCTCTTCAAGCCTGGGTGATTACACTCAAGGTGCACCAGGTCCGAGATCAGTACTGGCTGGTGCGAGTGACCAGACAATGCCGGAAGACACTGGAGTGGTGGCTCCAGAAGGGAAGTGATCACTACAGACTCCTCCAGTCTGGGCTGGGGAGGGTGTGAAACGGGAGAGGAATAAGAGGTCAGTGGAAGGGACAATGGCAGCAAGCGCACATAAACGCGCAAGAGCTGCAAGCAGTGAGCCTGGCGTTATCACATTTTTACCAGCAATTAGCGCACAAACATGTGCTGGTACGGACGGGCAACACCACAGTGGTAGCCTACATAAAACATCAAGGCAGCCTGCGCTCACCGGGCCTTCACCACACAGTGCACAGACTCCTGTCCTGGGCGCACAGAAACTTGTGTTCCATCAGGGCAGATCGCCTCCCCGGTGTGGACAACAAGACAGCAGACCTCCTGTCCAGACGGGCTCCAGACAGCTCGGAGTGGAGGCTGCATCCTCAAGTGGTGGAACTGGTTTGGGAGAGGTTTCGACCGGTACGAGTCAACCTCTTTGCCACAGCTGAGTCTACTCATTCCCTCCTATCGTTCTCCATGGAGAGAGACCGGGGCCCCCTGGGAGTAGACGCGCTAACTCAACTCTGGCCACAGGGGCCCTTGTGTGAGTTCCCTCTACTACCATTATTACCTGTGACACTAGAGAGTATCAGGGTGGAGAAAGCACAGGTTCTGCTGGTTGCACCCAGATGGCCGAGACGCCCCTGGTTTGCTCTCCTCTCCTACATGTTGTCGGATCAGCGGTGGCAGCTCCCGCTATGCAAGGACCTCCTGAGCCAAACGGAGGGGCTATTATGGCACCAGAAACCAGCCCAGCTCCAACTCTAGGACTGGCCATTAAACAGAGCCATCTATTCAGACGAGGTTTGCCAGATGCAGTAGTAGAAACACTACAGTCTGCTAGGGCACCAAGCACTAGAGCCCAGTGCTCATATAAATGGAAAGTTTTCCAAGACTAGTGCATTGCCGAAGGTCACAGTCAGGTGACTTGCCCGATTGAGACGATATTAACCTTCTTACAACACCTGTTTGATGCAGGAAAACCAGCATCCACTTTGAAGGTATACTTGGCAGCAATATCAGTGTGCCATGACAAAATTGACTCTGTGTGCCCTAGGGCACATTTCCTGGCAGTGCAATTTCTTAAAGGGGCTTGGAGGCTTCGTCCTTCCATGAAAAGTATGGTCCCCAAGTGGGATCTAGAACTGGTACTGCAGGCCCTTATGGGACCCTGTGGCAATGTTGCCCCGCCCCTGTGTTTATTTCAGTGTTGTATGTTGTGTGTAGTGTGTTAATGTTGGTGTGTAGTCATTGGTACACAGGATATAATATGGGTTATGTGCACAAGTGTTTTTGGCCCATTCTACCAGGGGCCAGGCAACTTTGTGGGCTCTCCTTCATGGTGCCTCCTTAGATGACTTACGCAATGCTGCTACATGGACAGTTAGTCAGAAATTGTGCGTTTTCACTGCCTTGATGTGACAAACCGAACAAGACCCTCTCTGGGTAGAGTTTTGCAGGCGGCATGCCCTTAGGTGGCATGTGGGCTCTGTTGCTATCGCCGTGGGGCTGTACTGTAGGTAATCTGGAGCCATGACAAATTTGGTACAGCTTTCCCATTCGGTAGTGGTTGTCATTCGAATTGAAAGGGAACGTTAGGTTATTACCATAACCCTGGTTCCCGAAAAGAGAATGACAACCATTACCCTTTGAGGTTGTGTCCCCAGCTGACCTCTGTTTCAGAAAGAAAATGGTGACGTGCTACTGTGAGGACGTCCCTCTTCAATAGGAGGTGGGCGGGACTTCCCCCTTTCACAGCAGAACCCTGATAGGGCAGCTTTTGTATATTTGCTCAGACATTGACAGTCAGTTATCATTCTCTTTTCAGGGAACCAGCTTTATAGTAATAACCTAACGCTTTCTACTGTGTACAATGACAGAAAAAGTTGTACTTTTACTTTTTATGTGAACATAAAAAATTCAGACCTATATATATTTGAAATGTTGACCCATGCTACAAAATAATACCACAGCCTCCACAGAACCAGAGGACAAACAGGAAATCATTTAAATAAGCATTATATGGTGACAAATCCCACATTTTGGTGAAAAAAGTAGAAAGAAAAAATATAAGACTTCTTCCTATAAGATTTACATGTGACAACCAACCCCCAAAACTATGTGACAACCTGCCCCAGCCAGACTTTACATGATAATTTAGTTTTCTCAGTACTACTGGGAGAACCTACTGGTTTTGTTTTTATACCAAAAGATAGCCAGTATCTGGTTCTATTTAACATGGCCACCAGTTCAAACAAACTCCAATACTACTAAGAGTAATAACATAAATAACAAGATATGCATTTTTCTTTACTTTGGGTATGAAAAAAATGAAATATGTGCTAACCTTTAGGTTAGATGGAATTGACCTCAAATTACAAGATGGTATAAATAAATACACAGTTTCATTACCCGGAATGGGCAGTTAAAGGTCGGTTCGGTGGGTTTTTTCAATAGTGCTATGTTGTTCCCACTTAGTTGTATTGTGTGTATCATTTTCTTACTCTGCAGTTTCAGAACCCGTGTTCCGGGCGTTTTTGTTTATACAGCTGTTTATTGCACGGACTGGGCAATGAAAAGTCGGTTCGGTGGGTTTTTTCAATAGTGTTATGTAATTCTCACTTAGATTTATTATGTGTATAATTTCGTCGTCTTTGCACTTTCGGAACCTAGTGTTCCGGGAGCTTTCTGGTGATAAAAAGAAGGTTCTGGGCCAGAACGGGTTAATGGCAGAGCATTATTAATCGGTTCTGAGTGGTAAAATATTCTCCTCAGTGTGTAACTTTCTATGCTGTTTTTAAAGCAGTCCAATTCATTAAAGTACCATTCCTGCTTTTACCCCATCCTGAATCACTACTTCTGTGATATATTCTGCTCCTGACTTCGCACTAGCCTGATACGATATATAGAAACGGGCGCTTGGGTATTTTCGTGGTGTCATGTAAAGCAAATAAAGGGTTTTGCAGTTTTCTCTTAACAAACATGGTCTCAGGACCGAGTAGGTTAACAAATAGCCTGCACATAGCGTACACTTTTAATTTATTCTGCCAGTGGCCGGGAGAGGGGGTGGGGGGCACCCGGAACCGCAACGTTTTTATAATAACTTTGGAAACCTATTCTAATGACTTTGTTTTGGACCGCTTGCACACACAGCTGCTTATGATGCCTGAAGATTACTTCTAGAAATTCACAAACTGCCCGCTTGTATTGCACAGTACTGGTGAGCACAGAAGAATAGTGCTTTTCGTCTCTCTCGCATAAAAAATATATTTTTGATAAAAATGACACAGAATAACTTGATGTGTGGGTATAGCTGCTTCAGAACTTGCACAGAGAAATATAAACGGACAGGGTTTCTTTGGAAGTGTTTTTGCTTTCTTTCTATTGTGTTGTACAAAAGAAAGACTATTTGGCTGTAAACCCCTTGTCGGGTCCCATATCTGGTACCTTACACTTTTTTTTTTTTTTTTTTTTTAATAACGATGAAACCGCGAACTGACTACACAAAGCGTTAGAGTGGTTTGTCTTTGCAAAAACTGAATTTCTGAAGTGCTTTTCCTTTCCAATGTATTTCTTTTTTTTATTACTGACAACATTTACTGTAACCTAACCACAGCCATGCGCATATTTAGAACAAGGGAGAGTCAGGTGTTTTTGCTCATGGTCATATTCTTAGAAGGCAGTTTATGTAAACAGGTTGATGTTTTATCAGATCTAGCCTTGTTGGTTTTTCAGTTCTTTAAGATATACAGATTCCCCATGAGCTCACCACACCTTAACAAATTTTAACATACTTTAAGAAATGTTTCTTTCGGTGCAGTTTGCAAGACATTTGCAAGTACATTTAAGTAACATACTAAGAGTACGACTAGAACAGGCAATACTTGGAGTTCCTGAAACATGAAAATAGTTTTAAACATTTTAAAAGCTTCTGCCTGTTTTTCCCACCTTTTCTCTATACAATGAGTTCAGCTGCTGATGTACAGCAGGTGTTTCAGTTTGTTGCATCACAGATACAAAGTCATTGACAAATATGGTTGCTCCTTTGTGGATTTCTAAAGGACTTGTGTGTCAAACTTCTCTGCATTTGACAAAAGACATTTTAGTTGTTTTTGGATTATCAGTCAATCAATCTTTATTTGATATAGCGCCTTTCATAGTGGACCACCATCACAAAGCGCTTACAAGATGCAATAACAACAAGAAAATCCATAATACTTTAAATACAAAGAAATAATAGATATACAGTAAAAAACAATACAAGTGCCTAATACATGATCAAGTAGCATAATACATGAAATAGCAGCAACACAGCAGCTAATAGCAGATATCAGGCTTAAAGAGCATGGAAAGCAAAAGAGAACAGGTGGGTCTTGAGAGTTGATTTAAAGTGAGCGACGGTGGGAGCATCAAAGCTGGGAGAGAGTTCCAAAGAGTTGGAGCCGTGAAGCTAAATGAGCGTTCTGCAAGTGTGGTGCACTTTTGCTTGGGGATAACAAGCAGGCCAGAGTCGGAGGACCTCAGCTTGCGGGCAGGGACATAGCAGGTCAGCAGGTTGAGGAGGTACTCGGGACCTGTGTGATGAAGGGCATTGTAGGAGCAGGAAATCTTTTAAAGTAATCCTGAACTTTACAAGTAGCCAGTGCAGCTGGGCAAGATGGGGGGTGATGTGCTCATGTTTTGTACATCTGGTAAGGATACTGTCAGTGGCATTCTGCACTAGCTGCAGTCGGTTTATGGTGCGTGCTGGGAGACCACCATAAAGAGAGTTGTAGTAGTCGAGTTGAGAGAAGACAAATGCTTGACAAAGTATCTCCGCATCCATGAGGAAAAGGTAGGGATGGACTTTGGAGATGTTTTGAAGATGGTAGAAGGAACATTTGATCATAGATGAGATGTGAGCATCAAAGGAGAGGTTGCTGTCAAGAAGTACCCCAAGGCTTTGTACTGTGGGGGAAGGCAGCAGCTGGCAGTTTCCAAGGTTCAGGGCAGCTATATTGAGATTTTTAAGTTGTGTTTTAGATCCTACTAGAAGGAGTTCACTTTTGCTGGTATTCACCTGAAGAAAATTGTCAGACATCCAAGAACTGGACCATGACAGAGGGGCTTCCAGGGTCGAGTTTTAAGTAGAGCTGGGTATCATCAGCATAGGAGTGAAACATGAGGCTACGTTGGCAGATGAAGAGACTGGGCCCAAGAACAGATCCTTGGGTGACACCACAAGTGACTGGGTTTGCAACACCACTGCATCCAGCACAGAAAACAGACTGCAACTGTTTTTCCTGTGCTATGTATTTTCAAATAAATATGAAAATGATTGAAACTGTAACTATATGAGTGATGTTACACTAGCACTTACTAGCCTACTGCCGTACTAAGCCAATGAACGTGCTCACCAATAATAACATATGCATAAGCAGTTAGTAGCAGCAGGTTTATAGTGTATGAATGCCCTACTAAAAATCAATAGAGCTTCACCAACGTCTTGTTTATTGTTTACTTACAAGGGTCCTCGTTCTGCACCAGCAGTATATGAATTAAAAGGTAATTGCAACAGGTGTAATTCATTTAGAAACAAACAAGACTGTTGACATATTAACTTTAACTACAGTATCTAGTTAAGAAATGAATAATAGTATTATTCTACACAAACTGGTCAATCCTTGTGTTTTAAATATCCGTTTTCAATGCAAGCGATTTATGTTGCTGTTTTAAGCGTTCTAAATAAGGGAAATATAATGTTTTGTCTACTACTAAAATAGCAAAAAGTAAGAAAAGGACATCTTTATTCTCCATTGAAAAATTGCTAACAGATACGGTTATATTTTGTTCATTTTTAAATAAAATCATCGGCCTACTGTAAACTAGAAAGTGAGAACTATGAACCAGTTTTTCAAGTGTGAGTACAATAGCAAAAAATAAAATAAAAATAAAATGTGAACCCATTAACCATGGCCAAAAGTTTTGCATCACCTAGAATTTTTGGATTGAGACATCATTAAACAAAAAAGTTATATAAACATAATTTAGACATTTTATTTAACACCATGTAAAAAGTTATATCACAAAAGTCTACAAGAAGACATAACAGTAGTACTGCATTTCATGTTAGATTTTGAAATTTCAGAAGTTTCAATAAGTATATGGAAAACTACGAAACATTATTCAGCAGGTTTCATTCAAGTTTATGAAGCAAAATTTGTTTTTCATCACCCTATAGACTTAACTTTTGGCTATAGCTGTATACAAAAACACACAGGGCACTGTGACACCTGACAAGAAACCGTGAACTTTGAGTAAGAATTTGATACCGGTGTAGTGTTATAAAGTGGTACATTGTCACAATGTGGTATGCATACCAAAACTTGACCCGTGTAATATTAGAACGTGGTACACTGTCACATTGAAAGTGGTACGCTGTGATCAGGTGCAATCAATTGCGATGTGATGTGTTTTCCTATTGTCAAACAGAAGAGGTACAAATTACCATGAATTATACATTTTTTTGTGAACCTAAACTGGAAACAGACAATCGAATTCACGACGAACAAGATAAATTGAGAAGTCCACCACAAAGTTGCAGAAGTAAAAAAATGTGCAAGACCCAATGTATCGCATATGATAAATGTTTGCATACTATCTTCTTAATGGTGGAAAAATATGATAAATTTCATTTAAAAAGATGAATAAAGACCAAAACAGACCAGATCTGAAGGGGCACTTCTGTCCTTTCTAAGCGGAAGTTGTTTAGGTGTGCGTTTTTACCCGCGTACCTGAAAATAACAACACCGGCACCGGTAGGGTTAATGTTTATTAACACTTCACAGCTCCTTTCATGTGGTTTAGAATGTTTATTCATTCAAGGACAATTCAGTAACAAGTGGCACAGTTTACATTGAGGTGTCCAGGCTGTTCTATAAGTTCAAAACATGGTCATATTGTGCCCACAAGCAAAAATTAATATATATATATATATATATATATATATATATATATATATATATATATATATATATATATATATATATATATATCACACAAACCTACTGCCAAGTGGAAGAGAGAGTGATAGGCCTAATCGTCTCTTAACTTTTTTTTTTTTTTTTTTTTTACAAAGCAAAAAAAAAAGTGTATATATATATATATATATATATATATATATATATATATATATATATATATATATATATATACACACACACTTTTTTTTGCTTTGTAAAAAAAAAAAAAAAGTTAAGAGACGATTAGGCCTATCACTCTCTCAGCCACTTGGCAGTAGGTTTGTGTGATAAAGTGGCATGACAACCTACATCCCCAATCCTGGCACGGGACATTCCATTTCAGAGAAATTATTTTTCAGTTTAAAACTGATTTTTTTACAAGCAGCTTGTGCTGCATCGTGTGTTAAGGAACTTTACGATTCTACTCAACAGATGCAGCACTTTACTGTGAGGTAGAATTTGCAGGGACAGACCCTGCACAAATCCAGTTTGATCAGGGGGACTTTTCAAGAATGCAGAGGAAACTCAAAGCGAACAACAGACACAACAAGCTGTTAAAAATATATATATATAAACAACAAACGCCCAGGGTCACCTTTTCTCATATGAACGCTCCAAAAAAGAAAAGGCAGCCCAGGGCCGGCCTATATTTTGGCCAGCTTTTCGATGCGGCCAAGGGCCTGCAATCCGGGATGAGGACCGGCCTATACATATAAAGTAGACTCAGGGCCGCCTTTTCATATCACATGACCAATTTGATTGTGTAGCTCAGTAGCAGAAATCACGGGAATCCGTTTGTTGCGGAATAACAAGAAAAAAACAGATTTTCTATGATGATGTTGGAGATTTTTTTGTTTTACATTTGGGGAGGGGCAAAAAGCATGCAATGCTTTTTTTGTTTGTTTGATAATAACGAAACCAATACAAGTACCATATATAAACATTAACACAGACAACTTTGCTTTAAATTTAGGTAAACATGCCTGTCTAATAAAACTGCTTCTGGTATTCAATTTCAGTGTTGAATGAGGCTTCAGTTTACTTCAATCAGTATCCAGAGCTGTTCAAAGCAGAAAACAATAACAACCACCCCTAAAGATCGGATCAACAAGTTTGGCAAGGACAAATTTCACGTCGAGGGTAATGTGCTGTTTAATAATTCATGCAACAAGGCTGTAGGATAGGCAGATCATTGTAGAACACATGGGAAGCGCTAAACATAAATTGAATGAAACAAAATGTAAACAGCAAACAGGATTCTTCATTGTTTTATTGATTAATGGCACTAGTAAGTTTGTAACTTGCTTAGAATGTGAAATTGTAAGAATTTGTCATTTCAGTGTAGTTTTATAGAACTACAGTATATAGAACCATTGAGGTTAATTTAACAAACCATGCATCAAAACCTTTAATGACTCCACCCATCATGTTGGTCTATATAGTAAGTCATCATAATAGTGAACATCTACCTTTGAATAAATCAGCAGCAATTACATGTTTTTGAAACATTTTATTATTAATTTTCTATCAATAAAACATCAGTTCATTAAAGACAACATTGCCAGGGCTCTCAATTTTGTTAACAGTACTTGCCCTTCGGTCAGTCCATTGTAGACATTTGGTTGTCCAAAAAAAATGTCAGGTTGTCCATAATTGACCTGTGGACTGTGATTTGTACAAAGTACACTGTACTTAATATAGGTGCAGTATTTTTAGTTAGTTTCTACTAGTTTTTTGATAGTTATCCACATAGGCGGGCAGCCGCAGAGCATTATAGCGCTTCTATCCAGAGCAGAAGTTGCTCCTGGTTTTCCAAAAGTATTTGTCAGAATCTGGAGGTGCGTATCTAGCAAGAGACAATGCAGGTATGCAAAAGAGAAGTAAGATACAATCTAAGAAATGTCCAACATTTGAGAACTACATTGCATTATTTACAAAAAACAAATATACAAAGTTGTATACTACAAGTATACTTGTGCCAAAGTAGGATAGTATAATGGTACCATTAGTATACCAAAACCAGACAATTTTGGCACAAGTATACTTGCAGTATGTTACTTTTTTGTAAAGGATGATATTGGATTCTGATCCAAACTTCTTTATACCCTCAGTTAAATGCTGAACACTATGAGAGGTGAAAAATAACAAAAAAACTAAAATGTGACATCACTCATCATCTTGATGCCACCTGTGAAGATGGAAGTGGCATCAGTGGCCAATGGAGCTTATATAGAGAAAAATAATTGTAGCAGGTGATATCAGATCCTGAGAGTACATAGAAAAAATAATTTAAAAAAAAAACACTTTTTAAAAAATCAAGAACTTCATGTTTACAGTGCAAAAAAATGAAAAGTTTTCTGAAAATTATCATTTATTCGATTTATTTCAACAATTTCCCAGAAATATAATTTTTCAAGTGTTTTAAGATAAGTGTATCCTACCTATAGAACTACAGGGCAAAGGTTGTAACATGTATCCATACTGTGCACAAATCATTTATATACACTTTTTTTTGCTTTGTGAAAAAAAAAAAAGTTAAGAGACTATTAGGCCTATCACTCACTCTTCCACTTGGCAGTAGGTTTGTGTGATAAAGTGGCATGACAACCTACATCCCCAATCCTGGCACGGGACATTCCATTTCAGAGAAATTATTTTTCAGTTTAAAACTGATTTATTTACAAGCGGTTTGTGCTGCATCGTGTGTTAAGGAACTTTACAATTCTACTCAACAGATGCAGCACTTTACTGTGAGGTAGAATTTGCAGGGATAGACCCTGCACAAATCCAGTTTGATCAGGGGGACTTTTCAAGAATGCAGAGGAAACTCAAAGCGAACAACAGACACAACAAGCTGTTAAAATATATATATAAACAACAACGCCCAGGGTCACCTTTTCTCATATGAACGCTCCAAAAAAGAAAAGGCAACCCAGGGCCGGCCTAGATTTTGGCCAGCTTTTCGATGCGGCCCAGGGCCTGCAATCCGGTATCCTACGTATAGAACTACAGGGCAAAGGTTGTAAAATGTATCCATACTGTGCACAAATAATTTATAAACTGATCAACAAACCGGAGAATGTGTATTGAAAATATACTGAATTAATGCAAATTTCTTGAGCACATTTTGTAAGTATTTCCCAGTACAAGTATGAGTTTCTTAACATGGATAATTACATACATAACTTAATGCATACGACACAAAAAAGTCAGCATCTTACATTACTTGGTCAATTACAAACAGGATGGAATAAGCTTAGTAACAGCAACAGGGCAGAATAAAAAAAAATAAAAAAATAAGCACAGTAATAAATTAAACAAAAATCACACTAAACACATGCTGAGAGACACAGTGGAAGCAAGTATACGTCTGCAAGTAACATTATATGTGTTTAAGTCAACAGCTATACATTTTATCAACATTCGTCAGATGTATTCTCCCATAACTAAGACATTGAATCAAATATAGATAGGAAACTACTGTTTCTGCTAGTGGCACTGGAATAAGTTTTAAAGTGGGGGTGCTGAAAGCCATTGAACAAAACTGTAACCCCTGTATGTGAAGAAAGTCATGCAAAGCCAAGGGCTGCAACTGCACGCCCAGCACCCCTAGTTCCAGCGCCCCTGGTTTCTGCTAGTTCCCTATCAAAGAAATTGGCGGGTTTTGTTACATGTAGGACTGCTCTTTGCAGCGCTTTTGTATAATTGCAACACACGGCAATACTATCTAGCAATTAGTGTATGTAAAAAAAACATAGTTAACTATAACTCTGTATATAACTGTGTACCAAACAAGACTTAAACAAACAGCATACATGTATCCATTTTACAACCTGTTCAATGTTAAATGAAGGACTGGGACTGCTATCAGCATCAAACTTATTACATAATAACTCCGTAGAATAGACTGGATTACCAGCACTGGCAGAATGCTCACAGTGTATGAAGACGAGTGTGTTTAAATAAATATGAGCATGCATGCTGTGTGAGCCCTGGGCTGGTGTGATTACAAATGACTAGCCCCCAGACAGGGTAGCATTCACACAGGGCAAAAAGAATAGACCCACAACAGGGTCAACTGCCCAACAAGCTGAGACCACCTATTTTACCTAACTCGGATCGGACCACTTTAAGAGAGCCAAGACCATTTGAGACGTGTTCACACAGGTCTCCAATTGACCCGATCTGGTCCCAAGGGGCAGAGCATTTGCTCAAAGGCACCATTCACATGGGAGTGTTTGGATGCTCTCGAGGTGCGCGGGGGTCACTGGTTCACGCCCAGCTCTTGGCCTGGTTACAACACCACTTACTTCATACTGCACTCTAACCCTTGTAAATTGTGTTGGATAAAGGTGTCAATAATAATAATAATAATAATAATAATTGTGTGGCAGGCTGGCGAGTGGATAGAGGCCCAGAGACAGACTGCAGTTCAAAAAAATAACTATTTTATTATAAATAAACACAAAAATAAAAGGGCACAAGGGCCAAAACAAAGCAATTTAAACACAAAAAGACAAAAAAAAAAACTTACAAAAATAACAATTTCCAGGCTGGGCAATGCCTTCACTGGATTCAAACTTTTAAAACAACCAAAAAACCAACTTTCTTCCTCAGCTCCCTCTTCCTTAATGGAAAGCAGAGGCCTCCTTTTATGTCAGGTGGCTGGGTGCTGATTGATCGTTAATTAAACTAATCATCTAATCAACCCCAGCCACCTGAACACAATGAACCAACGCAGGTAGGGGAATTTAACCCCATCCCTGCCAATTTCTAAAGAGCAGAGCTGTGCTCTGCCACAAATTGTTATTATTATTATTATTATTATTATTATTATTATTATTATTATTATTATTATTATTATTATCTGACATCCATATGAGCGATCTGAGCTTAGCAAAGAAACATACAATACACTGCTGCCAGCAAGCAGCCTACTACTAAAGTGTTAGAAAATACTGTATATCCTTTTACAGCCAGTTATTTAGTAAAAATACTACTGAACTACAGAAACAATAAAAAATGCAGGAAGGATGCTTACCAGGGCCGATGTCAGGGAGCGTTCGCAATTTATTAGAAAAGAAAAATTTTACCCTAAATTTATTTGATTTAAATCTGATATATATATATAATATATATATATATATATATATATATATATATATATTATATATATCTATATATACAAAATTGACAAATTTGGTCCTTGTAAACGATCCTTACCTTGAGTAGCACCACCACCTAGCCTTTGATCGGGAAACAACATCGTCAGCAGTCGTACCTGGCGGTCTAGATTGTCCGAAAAAGGCGCTGATACACGGTGACTGTACTAACATAGTTGAGTGTTGTTTGTTCTGATAAAATACTTGAAATATTCACCCCTTGATTCCTTCTCAAGTTACCACACACACACACACACACACACACACAAACACACACATATATATAATACCCGAAAGTAAATCGCAATATTTTTAAATAAAAGTAGCCGGCGCAAAGATTACGATTTATTTTCGGATATTATTGTACCAAAAAATGAAAAAAAAGCATATTCCTTTTGTTATGAGACATAATTTTTAACGTTATTTAACCCCGATGTGGAATTGATACCATACCATGCCTACTACAGGCATAAACACCACAGGGCACCAATAAGCGCCAGATCGACTAAGAATAAAACCCGCCCTTACTGTGGCACGAATGCAGACTCATACACGACAGACTAATGATAAAATACTAAAATAAATGCATTTAAAAAAATATGCATTTGGAGAAATTTGTCACGTGACCGGATATACATCTAGCATATTATTAAACGTTTTACCACTTCTTTAGAGTTTATACGTTTAAAATTCCCATCCATATGCACGTCATGAAAAAATAACTGTTATTTGTGACATCTGCCTTCAGTTAAGATTAAGTGTACATGTATTGTAAGGGCGGGTGCCACAGCTGCCAGGCAGGGACTTTCCTTGGATCAGTAGGCTGGAGGAATTCCCACCACAGCTTCCAGGCAGGGACTTTCCGGGATCAGTGGGCTGGAGGAATTCCCCCCACAGCTTCCAGGCAGGGACTTTCCGGGATCAGTGGGCTGGAGGAATTCCCCCCACAGCTGCCAGGCAGGGACTTTCCTGGATACCTGGGCTGGGGAGTTTCCCAGATCCCTGGGCTGGGGAGTTTCCCCACAGCTGTCAGGCAGGGACTTTCCCCGGATCAGTGGGCTGGGGAGTTTCCCCCACAACTGTTGGGCAGGGACTTTCCCGGCTGGTGAAGTGTCCGCTCTGCATTGGCTAAAGCGGGCACTGCCTCCCTCCTGCTCCCCTATAAAAGGGACTGAGAGCTGGACATTGGGGTTAGCCTGGAGAAAAGGGACTGTGACCTGGAAATTGTTTAAACTTGTTATTTTGGTCAGTATTTTGTGTGCAAAATAAAGCCAAGTGTTAAACTTCAAGAAACTCTGTTTTGACATCTTCTTGACATCGCTACCGTATATTGTTGCGCTCTCATTAAATATAAGTTATTTATATCCAAAATAATATTTTAATTGCCTGCTCCCTGTTTGTGTGACTGTCAGATGATACGGTCGTATTGCAGTTTGTGTTAAAATGTCCATACTTGTAATATATTAATACTATATTAATACAATAATCCAGTATTTTACAGTCACCAGCATTTTTTTTTTTTATTGTTTTATTTATTGCATCTTTGTTATAGTGGCTTGATGTGGTAATCTGCTAACTGCATATTCCATATTTGTATACTATAATAACTGATGACTAATACAGAGACATATTTATTTATTTTGCTTGGAGTGGAAAAAGAAAAAAAAAACTTTGTACTTATACAATACTTTTTTTCAATACAATTCAGTAAAACACGACTTACTCCAATGCACACACCGAATGCAGTGTTTGCTTCAGGACTTACAGACTGAGGGTCAATGTGGCCCCCTCTCAGATTTTTAGGGGGACATTTTCTTCAGTGAGGGGGTCAGTATGTTTGATTCAGAACCAACCACCATTCCTTATTTTTGTTTGTTTTAAAAATCCCAACAGAGTTTACTGACCTATTGTTTCTGTAGAACAAAAAATAAAACTGCAAAGCTGTAGATACAACCAAGGTGTCTCTACAATACTCACTGTCACGTTTGGGGAAAATATTGGGAAATGTGTCACAGTGATGCTGGTGTATTACTGAGTGAAGTATATCCCCATCTGAGATAGTGATAATAAAATGAAACCACATTGCCAACAGATACAGTTTAATAGAAGTAGTATTTCAATTCCATTTTCCTGACTGGTAAATTCTTACCTCCCAGCTGCCCCTTTATTTTGACAGTTTCCATATCAAAGATGGCATTTTTGTTCTTTGACATTTTTTCTAATAATTTCCTTAATTTTGATTCCGGTGGTGTTTTCTCAATGCAAGATGTATTGTAGTAATAAAGTGCTGGATAAAATCAACTATATATATATATATAACATTTTTTGTCATAGAAAAGGCACATTTCACATACTTTATAACTTTACCGTAGGCGGCTACGTTTTTTTTTTGTTTGTTTTGTTTTGTTGTTTTTTTTTGTGTGTGTGTTTGTTTTGTTTTAAATCAATGATGCGGTTTTCGTTTCATAAATCTACTGCACTTTGTCTATAAACTGTACTGCAGTACGCAGAAGTACAACTTTCTCCCATTCACTTGCTAGGTCACTCCGTAGCTCCAAACATCACACAGATATTTTGTCTAGCAAATAGATAAGTTTACAGCGGATGAATTTCACAGTATTTTTAAGCACAAATTTACACAGGTCTACATTTCAACAGTCTCTGCCGAAGCTGATTACTTGTTCTTCCTGAAGTAATGGTCATGTGTAACAGGGATACGGGGTTATATTTGCCATGTTATTAACAACCCTAATGTTGTCGCCCAGGCTTTACTGCGAAACTGACTGTAACCAGGGAGGGTGTGCGCGCATTTTACTGGATTGGTGAATAGTGGCACGGGAGTTTAATTATGAAAACACAAGTGTAACCAAACCAGTAAAAAAGATTAGTCTGTCGCCAGACATGTCATGTTAATACAAAATGCATTAATTTACTGCGTATTGGTATTACGACTGGTCTGGGAAGGGGGGGCACACGGGCGCGTTAAGAAAAATTCAGCGGGACATTTTTTTTTTTATTATTATTTCATAAGGTGTAGATTTACGGTTTTGTGTTGTTCGCCGAGTTCAATTAAATCAACCTAATTAATATATGTATATAAAAAAAACAGTGAAAACTCTAATCAGAAAATAATTAAAACGATTTTCACAGGGCCCAAACTGTTAATGTTAATTTGTGATATTAAAGCTGAAAATCGTGTTAGAAGTCACGTTCAAAATCCCCGTTTCTTTGTTTAAATTTCCAATTTCATTGCAGATGTTATCCCTTTACAGGAAATTGCTGATAGCCTTAGGAAAAGAAAATACATTATACATTGCAACAGTTGGTGCTGTATCTTTTTAGGAATGCAGAATGTGTCTGACCTTTTTTGGAAAAAAAAAAAAAAAAAAAATTCCAATTTAAGATTGTATGTTTTACTGGAAAATAATGATATAGAAATGTGTTACAAGTTTTAACAGTTCTTTCAAAACAAACAAATTCCTAATTAAAAAGATTTTGTCTGTTTCTTTTTTCAACTTATTTTGTTTATTTATTTTGTCAGGTTCATTAATGTGAGAAAGAGCTTTATGGGCTGCCTGGAGTCTTCACTTCAGTATACAGGTTGCACAGCTGATTAAAGATGCCCTGGTGAGAACTGCTTCTTCCTGCATTATTTGTTAGGTCAAAACTGCATTAATGGCATATGCTGCTAATAAGTTCTTAAGTAATGTAAAAGAAGCCTTTACTTCAGAATAGGTGTGCGAAAGTCTTTATTAATGACCACATGCTTTTAATAAGCCCTTTATTGGAAACAAAGTCCAACTCTGGGATAGTGTTATCCATACATGGTATACTTTGGTTTGCTGCTTTATTACCAATGTATAAATCATATAGAAGCAGCTAGTAGTACCTACAATGGCCAAGACCAGTCTTCACTTCAGTATAAGGCATGCCAATCCTTTATTAATGTCCACTAACCTGTTAGTATGGCATGCTTGAGAATAAGCATAATAAGAACCTAACAACCCTTTGAGGCTGTACATGATGTATTGTGGACTAATTAGTCACAAATAAATGCCTAATCTGCAGTGCTTAAAATAAAGTGTTACCAAAAATCTACTAGTTTCTACTTTTTCCAGAAGTACCTTTAAGCTATTCCTGCTAAAATGTTCTCTTTTGCGGACTGTTTGAGAAGCCATTTTCCCATTCTCAGAACGCACCCAAACCTCCCCTGTTAATGGTGGTTTTTATAGTGTGACCTCTAACCTCAGGGCTAGTCATTAGCCATGGCCCGGTGGCCCGGGCCCGGTAGAATGCGCAGTTTGGCCTGTAGTTATGAAGCACCACAGGGCCGAATGGGCCGGTAACATTTAACTAGTATAATATATACAGTGCACATGGCTTCCGTTTCATGAATCCAGGAAAATGGGCCAGAGTGCTGAAAATGAATTTACAAACCATTTTTTAAAAACATAACTACGAACTAATCCTAACTGTCCCGCCGCGCGTCATATTTGTTGTACAGTCAGAATCTGAGACTGCGTACCGAAGTGCTGTGTTGGTACTCGTTCCCGTGAAATAGCAAATCTTTTACAAATCGGGTTTTCTACAACTAGCAACCAATGAGCCAAAAGGAGCGCGCTGAAATCAATAAATCATAAAGAATGTAATTATGAAAAAAAAAATGAAGACGAATATTTAGAGTGGAGGCTTCATTATGGCAGTGAAAAAAAAAAGTTACGTTCAGCCTTGTTTGGCGTCAGTTTCCCAGACTTGCAAATAAAACAACAGCTTTATTTGTTGTGAATTCAACATTTCTTTAACATCATGTCCAGTCTCACAGTAAGATGTCCCGATGGATACCCAGATACACAATCGAATTGTCTAACTTTGATTTGGGATCTGATGTGTTCAGGTCAAAAGTGCCGTTCACAATCTTTCCAGGGCTCGCTGGTATCAGCCAGCAAGATTGGCACTGACTTGGGAGAGGCTACACAAGCGACAACGTTCAAAATATTATTGTTTTTATTTTGTATTATGAATATTGTTTTAATAGTGTTTATTATTAGGATTAGGGATGGGAATTTCGAATAGTTTCCTATTTGAAAACACAGGGTGCAACATTTTTGTGTATTCGATTCCCTTACGTTACCAAGAGTAAAAAGGCAAATGCGTGTGCACAAGCAGACAGCCTAACAATGTAAGCAGGTAAAGTTTAACGGGGTTCACAAAGTGTTCAAACAATGTACAAGACGAGATTCCTTCGTTCAATACTATATTTCCTTAGGCACAAGTTTTTTCCTTTTGTTTACTGAACTAAATACAGAACTCAATGAGCGGCAACGTCACAGCGCGTATCTCTTCCAATTGAAGCAACAGTAGCATAATATTGCGCAAACCACCAAATAACATTTTTTGCTGTAGTGTATTCAGAATAAAATAACACCTATCATATAGGAACCTAAATATTCTACATCTGTGTTAATTCTAACAAATAATATTTATAAAATAATCTTAATAGTGCAAATATTGTAACCTGGCCAAAACAATAGAAAATACATTCCAATATTACAATAGTTTAACGTTACTAATTACAACTAGCCATCGAGTATTGACATCAGATGAATGCAAGTCAAGTTACTTTGTTTATTCGATAACCTGTAAATAATTCAAAACAAGGACACCTGGTTGTGCTTTTAATGGTCAGTGCAAATGTTCCCGTTACCCCATCCATTCACAGAAAGTCAACAGTAGATGTTTTTACATGGAACTGCAGACCAGAGTTAAAAAATAAGTCCTTTCCAACTCCAAGTGTCTTGCCTTTTTTATTAGTCACTGCGTTGTTGTGCTTAACTTTTAGTGTCTTTTGTATTCATCATAATGTTAAATTACCTTTCTAATTTCAATGTTACCCAAGTTTGAATTACCACGTTTAGCACGTGCTGTATACACGTTAAATGGCTGAAGTAACACATATTGAAAGGCTTCGTTTAGCCACTTCCTTTTGAGACGTGGGCTCTCTTTGGTTACCATACACAGTTAGGACCATACTGAAAATAAAAACCATCAAGAAAAAATATATAAATATATTGGGCCAGATAAAACTGCATCCGGGCCAGTAAAAACACGAGCTCAGTGGCCCGAAGAGCCAGTAGTTAAAAATCTAAACGTAGATCCCTGAATCTGTCGCATGTGTTCTCATAGATGTTATAATTACATTATTACAAAATTAATCAATGCAATGCGATGCTGTTTTATGGTGCAGTCACACACACACCTTTAACTTACACGGGAATAGTACATAAACACCAGGTAAATGGAAAATGTGGTAGTAGGATATTTAAAAATGTAGTTTTTATTTCACATGAGTAAAACACACTTTCTGTACCAATTTTCAGATAATACGGCATTGCTAACAGACCTGTCGTTGAGAAGCACAGCGCGGACATCGATTCGAGTGGATCATGGAAACCGGTGGTAACTGATCGAATTAGCAGGTGATATGTGGTGGAAACGCCAGTCACACTTGAACTCTGACCTCGCAATATAGAAACAAGCTCCTGCTTTCTTTTCTTGCCTGTGTAGGTGGCGGCGGTAAAGGTTGAGTTTCATAATATGCCCTCTCCAGCTGTAACCTTTAGTTGTAATTTTTCATATTGTACGTTAGTTTGTTACTGTGACCTTTCAGTTTAAGTAGAACACGATGCATAACCCACTTTACACTAATGCCATAATACAAAATGTGATAAAAATGTTTGTTGTGTGCTTTATTTTATATAGAAAAGTTTTCATACTAACTTGTACTTGATGACATTAATTCATAAATACAATTTATGCATATGATTAATACCTTTTCATGACTAATTTGAAACCATTGATGTCTGAATAATAACTAAAACCGAGTTATTAATTATTAATTAATCTTTTTACATAATTTATTTATTAAAATGTTTGTGTATGCTGTTACTTGATTACTTTCTTGTTCACAGGCATCTAAAATTACAGTAGAATTTTTTAATTTTCAAAAAAAAAAAAAAAACATGTTTTTGACTGATTCAAATTTTGCTGCTGATGTATTTATTTTCAAAAGGTTTTTTTTTTAGGTGGTGCTGGAGCTGTGCTGTGTGTTTTTCTTTCTTTTTATTTTGGGGGGGTCCAGTACCAGGGCCCAGTAAATCTTAGCACTGCATTGTGCGTGCATTCATACTGCATCTGCAGCGCCTCAGGTGTTTCACACTGTAATTTCAATCATATTGTAGCGGCCGGATATGTGCAGGGGTTCTGGCGGTCGATGAATAGGCAGACAACAGCGTGCAGTGAAAATGTTAGGTTACTTACCATAACCCTGGTTCCCTTAGAGAGAAGACAATCCCCAATAACATTTACTTATGGGTTATGCCTGCCCATTGGGTAGATATCGTTGCGCTCTCTATACCAGAGCTGCCGATAGAAGGAACAGCAGCATATGAGGAATGCATAAGCACTGTCTAACCCAGAGGTTAGTGGTGTGAACTTACACCCTCAAGGACCATCATGCCTAATGAAGACAGGGCAGGGTCTACCACATTAAGACAGTAGAACCTGGAGAAAGTATGCAGCGTAGCCCAGCTAGCCGCAGCACAAATATCAGACATCGAGGCCCCTCTGAAGAGGGCCCAAGATGTAGCCAACCCTCTAATGGAGCGTGCGGCTACCTCACCAGGTGGGGGCAAGCCAGCACCATTATACGCAGTTGAGACTGTATCCACAATCCTGTGTGACAGACACTGCTTAGAGAGGGACTGTCCTAGGGTCTGTGTCCTGTGACAGACAAAGAGCTGGTCAGATTGACGCAGAGTTCTTGTCCTATGCACTTAGCATCTCAATGCCCGCACTGAGCAGAGGAAATTCAATCTCTCATCCTCCACTGAAGCAAACGGAGGTATAGGCAGGAAAGCATACAAAAATGCTTTGGGCCACTCGTGTGCTAGGGCGTCTACGCCGAGTGGACTGCCTAAGCGGTGGAAGGAGTACCATAGGGGCAATGCGTCATCTCTGCCGAGGTGAAGAGATAGACCTGCACCTTCCCGAACCATTCCCAAATGTGCTCCACTATCTGAGGGTGGAGTCGCCGCTCTGATGGATGCAGTCTTTTCCTGGAGAGGAGCACATGCTTCACTACATTTTTGGATGAACCACTGTGCTTGTCCCACCCCTCTCAACAGATCGAGGATGGCGAGAGGCTGTCGGCTGTACAAGATCTGAAAGGGGTAGAGCCCTGTTGAGCTCTGTGACACCTCTGTCACTTCCCACCTCTGTCAAAGCCCAACGTTTTTGCTCTTGGTTTACAAACGTCTCTTCAAGGTCTGATTAAATTGTTCCACCAAAATGTCCGTCTGTGAATGATAAACAGATGTCCTGATGGGACGTATTTTTAATAATTTATAAACCTGCTGTAACGTGTTAGATAAGAAGTTGGTCCCATGATCAGTCAAAATCTCCTTGGGGATCCCTACTCTAGCCATAATCTGCATTAACTCTGTGACTATTGCAGCGGCACTAGTGGATCTCAATGGAACTGGGTATCATATTGCATAAAATACCACTACTAATATATGCATATACCCAGAGTCAGAAGATAGCAAAGAGCCCACTATATCTATTGCAATGCGTTTAAAGGGAGTGGAAATAAATTGGCAGTGGAACCAAAGGGGTGGGGCGCACTCGACCTGGTGCTACTCGCTGGCAGTCTGGGCATGTGGCTACATATTTCGACACATCAGTATGAACACCTACCCAACAGAATCAAGCCAATATCCTTTCCCTTGTTTTGTCAGCTCCAAGGTGTCCCGCAAAAAGGATATCATGCGCCAGCCTCATAACCTCGGTCCAGCAAGACGGGGGAACCAATAATTGTGTTACTGGCTGTCCTGTTCCTGCGGCTAGATTCAACCTATATAGTAATTGCCCCTTGATACTGGTGTGGAAATACTAGCGCCCAAGCGCTATCAACATCCTTACCTTCAATAGACCGGACCTGCCCCCAAGCGTGCACTACTTACGGGTCTTTATGTTGCCCCCACACTATGTCCGCGTTTGAGTACCACATGTCTGGTACATTGAGAGGGGCTGGAGTAGCATCTGCCCTAGGTGGCCCATTAACCTCGCCCACTCAGTCACACTGCATTCCAACTCCCTTTGACTGGTGTTTGTTACCATTCGAGCGCTCTTCCACCAGACCCCAGCCTTGTCTCAGTGATGCTTCCTCCCATTTTGCGGTCCTTCTCTCTTTATTTGTTTTTATAGGATGGAAAATAGGAGAAAACATTTCGGCTTGAAAAGGAAACACATCACCAATTTGTTCCTTTTTCTTTTTTTCTGCCACATTTACGTGTGTGGCTGAGACTGCCATTATTTGCATTAATTCTTTAAATTTTGGCCAGTCTCGGCCCAGAAAAACTGGATGTGGCAACCTTTCTACCACCCCTACTACCAGGTGACATTTTATCGGTCCTTGAAACAGGGAGAGGCAACCCTGGTTAGCTGCAACTCTGTTGTCTGACAGGTATGCGCAAATCGTACTGGAGTCAAGCCGAGCCCCAAACACATCGTGCACTGCACCTGTGTAAGCCGACTCTTTGCATCATTGATGGTGAGGCCCAGCCTCTGTCATGACTGCCGTGTGGGCCACTGCTCCCCTCGAGACTGGGACAGATCAACCAGTTGTCGAGATTACTCTGATTGGGGACCAGGATAGCGTCCACGCACTTTGAAAAAGTACGATGAGCTAGGGAGAGGCCGAATGGCAGAACAGCAAACTCGTAAAAGCTTCTTTGAAAAGAGAAGCGGAGATACGTCCTGTGCTATGGATGAATGGTAACGTGAAAGTATGCTTCCTGTAAGTCCATGTTGGTGAACTAGTCAACCGGATGGATAGACTGGAGAATGTGATGGTGCGTCAGCATTTGGAACCTCCTTTCTTTTAAGAACCCATTGAGGAGCATCAGGTCTAAGATGGGGTGAAAGCCACCATCTTTTTTGGATACCCCTCTCCGTAGGAGGCGGTGTCTACGAGACGAATGGCTCGCTTGCAAAGCAAGGCGGCCACTTCCTTCTGAAGTACCGAGGCCTGGAGAGGGTCTGTCACAAAAGTATTCGAGATGCCTCTAAAGGGAGGAGGTCCCAAGTGGAAATGAAGCGCGTAAATGTTTTGCACGGTTGCGAGCACCCAGGAGTCTGAGATGCAAGCATGCCAGTACTGCAGCTGTTGTGCTGAAAAGGGGGTCTGAGGCTGCCAACCTTCAGGGGCCCTGCTCGGACTGCTGAGGCTGGGGCTGGGCACTTTGGAGTGAGAGTTTAGGACGCTGGCCCTGAAAACGCCTCCTACGTTGCTGTTTTGTGGACGGACCATGACCTGAGTTCCCTCTGCGTTACCTGCTGACGTGCCCTGAAGGTGATGCCTTACGTCACCTTGCGGAGCTGTGGGGATTGGAAGTGTCCCGATGACAGTCCACGTCTGAGGAGCTCACCAGCAGTTCAACCTGCCCCATGTCAAAGTACGAGGAGGGAGCAACGTGGCCACCTGCCGGGACGCCTCGCGCTCCCGGTGGGATCTCTGTAAGATCTCCTCCACGTCTGGCCCAAATGTATATCCTGAGGATATAGGTGTGTCAAGCAGTGCAGCCTTATAGGCATCAGGAACTCTGGCTTGTGACAGCCACAGCTGTCTACGAGCCACAATCAAGGTAGCCAGGCCGCAGCCAAGAGCTTGCTCTTGGAAACCAGACGGAGATCTGCAGCAGAGTGCTGGACAGAAGATGTAACTCCGAGGCCATGATCTCAGGTAGCGGGGCCTCACGCAGAACACTGCACATAAGCCGTTAGCACACTCGCCATGTTTGACAGGTGAGTTACCTGCACCTCTGCTGCATACGCTTGAGATGCATTACTGTCACCTTGCACTGAGGGTTCGGGCACGTCGGGTCTCTAGCCAACCCACCCACCGGGGGGGCCTTAACCAGGGCCGCGATGGTGGAGTCTACCGAGGGGAACCCCACTAGGCCAAGCTTTTTCACGCCTTCTAGAGAGGCAAGCAGTGTGGTCTGCTTTAGCACACTAGGACCTGAGGCTGGACGATCCCAGGGGGAGGGTACCTCCTCCATGAAATCTAGGAAGGCCGGAACGCCGAGTACGCTCCCATGTTCTCCTTGAATTTATCAAGATGAGCATCAAGGATATGGACTATGTGGGACATCCTACAGCCCATTGTGCCGTAGTTCTTCACCAGAGTCTCAACCAGCTCCACATAGTTTTCGGCCTTGTGATTGCCCAGAAAGCACCGAACCACTGCGACAAAGCTATTCCAAGCCGCTTTCTCCTTACTAGTGAGCTTCTTGGGGAATTCATTGCACTCCAGGATCTTCTTTATCTGTGGTCCAACGAAGACACCGGCTTTGACCTTTGCCTCAGACAGCTTAGGGAAGAAGTCTTGAAGGTACTTGAAGGCTGCCAACTCCTTATCTAGAGCTCTGACAAATTGTTTCATAAGGCCCAATTTGATGTGCAGTGGTGGCATCAGCACCTTCCGGGGGTCCACCAGTGGCTCCCACTTGACGTTGTTCCTCCCCACAGAGAACTCGTTCTGCTGTGGCCAGTCCCGCCTGTGGTAGTGCGCCTTGGTGTCCCTGCTGTCCCAAAGGCAAAGATAGCAGGGAAACTTGGTAAAACCGTCTTGGATACCCATCAGGAATGCCACCATTGCAGCCTCTTGATGCCATCTCAGAAAAATGCAGATATGTATCCACTTAGGCAGCTGGAACTAAACTGAACTGGTGGGCTTAAGGCCCCTGTATTTATACTACTATTTATATTACTGGAAAGTTCTAGAAAGTTCTAGAAGTTACTCCAAGTTTACTCAGCACTGAATCTATCTGGAATGTCCTGGAAAATAGGTAAATTTCAAAATATCACTGTCCTGGTCACAAAAGCAAAGTTTGTGGGGAATAATAGCCATTTTCTATACTTTTGAGGCATAAGCAATTAGGAAATAACACTTACTACCCAGGAACCAAAAAAAAAAAAAAAAAAAATGTTACACGGTGTTATAGCTTCATTAAAAGGCAGGTAGCGTGGAAAGAAATAAACTAAACAATACTGAATTACAATTAATTTGGCTTACTCCGAGAAAGCTCCACCTTGAGCATCACGTGCACTGTGTGTCCCGAGAGCCGTGTGCAGCGAGTACCGTGCAGCACCATGCGATCATGCACTAACCCTGGGGTGCTTCAATCCTTCTGGTGCACCCATAGACATGTCTGCAGCTGACATACGGCTTTTGTCTGTGAGAGGAGTATAAACCAGCTTTTAGAGACTAGGGGTGCATCACAACTTTAGGTCCCAGACTATTTTTTGGACTTCTTTATTTGACCTTTTTATAAAAGTGGTTGTGTTTATTTATTTATTTTCGGCTATATTCTTCAGTATTTAATTAGCAGTGGTTCCAGACCTTTTGCTGAAAGTAACAGTATCATCAAACAAAAGCTCAATGTAGGTGGATAAGAATGTATTGTTCCTTTCTTTTTTCCAGTTGTTGCGAATGCATGTGTGCTGCCTCATTGTTTTCCAGTTACATAGAAGTCCAGACTATTGAAATGTCACTAATTGGCTTGTTATTGAACCTGAAAAACAATTATAGATTTCAGTTAAACCAGTCATAAGCAGGAGTTGCAAAGGGCGTTGCGAGTAGGAGAGATGACCTGGCAATCTACACATTTACCAGTTAATCTATAGATTTACTGATAGTGTAATTTATATATATATATATATATATATATATATATATATATATATATATATATATATATATATATATATATATATTGACTTAAAGCATTTGGACACAATATAGGTTACCTTCATTGCAAATTTAAAAAAAAGCGAATAGAACGCTACACATGAAACTAAAGTGAAAATTAAACAATAAAAGCTATGAAAATCAAGTGTACACAACCATAATCTAAACAAGTAAAAAAAAAAAAAAAATTACAAAATTTAAAGAAATAAACCACAATATTACAGTAGTACCAGAATTCAAGTTTTATAATAAATGCATGTTTGCTGTTTCTTTAAGAACTGCCCATTTGAGACTTGTGCACTAACTGGAAGTGCATGGCAGGGAAGATATGGTTAGCTACAAACACGTGTAAAACCTGCATACCCCAATAAAGAAAAAAACAAGCAAAGAAAAATAAATACATTTCAAAACAAACATTAGAGGAGCCAGTATTGCTGATTTTAATTAGAAAGTCATTTGATTTTAAAGCTTTAGTCATAAATCCTTTATCTAACATTTTCAGCATGTAGGGTTAAATGGTGAACATTGAATAACTCCACTGCAAACTAAAGTTATTGTAAAAATCCCATTCATAAAATGATTTCATCCATAAAGGTGCTTTCCAGCCTCACGTTTCCAAAGTGTCACGTTTAATAGCTTGATGGATTTCTCATTGCCAAACAGAAAAACAGCAGAAAGCACGAGTTGTGCCAATTAAAATACATTCCTCAGCTGTGCTGGGTGTCACTCAAGTGTCGTCTGCAACCTGAGAAGTGGGTTGCAGCAAGCAGAGGGCGTGGAATGCTTGGTCATACGTGCAGTGTGTAAATCAAAGGAGGTTATGAGGTTGTGTAATGCAGTGGTGAGACCACACATTGTGGCCTTATGGAGAGTTCAGTAAAGAGCAGCTAGATTAATTTCAGGCCATAAAGGGTTGAGCTATGGGCATACTGTATTTTATCCAGGAACTGAATCCATTTATCCTATAACAAAGAATAATTATGGAGGGCACTTGGTTAAAGTCTTTACAATCCTAAATGCTAAACCATGTAACTTTGCTAAATCCTTCTAAATCTTTAGCAGTGTCAGCCCTTGTCCAGCCAGTCTCAATTACAGTGTAACTTCCAATGAAGAACACGGATGCGACCAATTTATAAAAATAAATATGTACCATGGTAGGGGTATAATCAGAAAGTATACACAACCTGAAGACACAAAGCTCGGGGGAGAGACACACCGTATACACCAGCCGTGGAACAGGGATGTAGACTACATATAGAACTGGGCTGAAACATTGTGAATGAACTGTACAAATAACAACTGTAAAGTTTTAAATACTGGTCACAGCAGGGGTGAAATTCTGCCAGTACACACCGGTACTCAGTACCAGGGCTTTTTTATTTACTTTTCATCCAATTTGCATGCATTCCATCCACCCGTCTCAAATGTGGCCAAAGCAGTCACCCAGTAGCCCCCTGTGATGGGGTACTCTGCACCCCTGTGCATATTATGTATTATTTTGTATTTTATTATGTATTATGTTTTGAAGAAATTTGTTATTGTTTTTAAATACCTCGTGAGAATGTGTGGCTGTCGGCTAGTAATTACTGAATTAGCTGACAGTCACGAAGATGTATTAAACTCTTGAAGGCTATGGCTGAGGGGTTAATAAGATCATTAATAGCCAGTTAATCCCTCGGCCATAATATTAGGGAAAATATTGGAATATTCAAATGACCATTCAAATGCACATGAATTTGAAGGTAAAACTCCATGACAGTGTTGACCATAAATTAAATAGTTGACAAATATTAGATATTAGAAATAATTATCACAAGTGTTTTGCCTTGCACTGGACCACCTTCTTAGAACGTGCGCTACAGTTTCTAAATGCACGTGCTGTTCGGACAGTGGGGTTTAACATAAAAAGCAGGATCAGCAAAGTAAAGTGCTGCTTCAGTTCAGATTTGACCAGCGTGTCAGAATCAGGGGATACAGATATAGGTCAGGCAAGAGAGTGGGCAACTTTCAAAAAAAGTGGAAAATGGCAGAGGGGGAAGGGTATTTCCCTTTCATGCTAGAAAATGCTTGCTTTTTTAAACATAAAACGGTGCACTCTGAGTCACTTCTGAGTGGTTAATAATAGAAGAAAATGCACACAATTGCAAAAAACAATTGATAAATATCTACTGTTTATTATACAAGAACTTACCTAAGTTTATTTTGATTTTCTGTACTTCCATAAACATGCTGCATTTGTTTCCTGCTGATGCATTTGTCTCAGTTAATTGCACAACTTCACAGAAGTGTCTATTTTAACCGGTTTAATTTTCAACTAATTTCTTACAGCGTTGTCGTCAGATCTATATATATATATAAAAAAAATAGGGTTCCAGTACATATCATTTTATATGAATAATTAAGCAGATACATATATTGTAGGCTCGGAGACCTTGCTCCTGGTGACTTTGTGCGTGCAGCTTTGAATTACGTCATCACGGAATAGGTCACATTCCTATCTCACGTGACAAGTGAAAATGAGGCTTTTGCTCACTCCTTGTGTTGTGAAACGAAGAGGTAATGCTTCAGTAATTTAAAGTACTTTTTAAAATGCTATGAATATTATGTGCATGGTTATACTTTACAATGAAATGAGCACTGTACATGTCTTGTTTATATCTTTTACGCAACCATCCCAAACGAGTAGGCCCCTATATAGCTGATTAATATTTTTTAAAACAAAAATGCACGACATGCAGTTTTTCTCCTTATTTACACTATTCCAAAAATTAGAGAGACCAGTCTGTCTGAAAAAGTGAAAATGCTTTAGGTTTCCAAACACAGGCCCAACTTGCAAGGTAAATCTTACATATGGCGGTCAACGTTGTTGTTTTATTGTGGTCCTGTTTTCTGTTATGAGGACAGTAATAAAAAAGGTGAATAGCTGATAAAATGTGTGAGGCATATTGCTTTCTGCTGTTAATCCTTTAATGGCAGTGAGAAATCCTACAAGCTGTTAACGTGATAGACATATTATTTTCGATCAGCACAAACTTTTCGACTTTCACCGGCATGAGATAAGGATCTGAGGGAGAGCCCCGCCACCCTGAATTTACGAATCATTTGGGATGCTACCTGTTACTAAACAGGTGTAGGGTGCTATTTTCAAAACATGCATGAATATTGAATGAATAAGCAAACTAGCTTTGACCACTGTAATGTCTAACCTACAGACAGTAAATGAATGTACAATAATTGATCTTGTTTGTTGTTTGCTATCTGTTAGAAATTGTAGTTTTCAGTATGGTTGTGAATTGTAATTGTTTATGTGAATTAGAGTGAGAATTTGTATGTCACATAACAGCAGGGGAAACACAGAAAAGACTCGCTCTGATTGTGTAGAAACAAATCCTTGCAGGCTGGAATGCACCTTTATGGATGAAATCATTTTATGAATGGGATTTTTACAATAACTTTAGTTTGCAGTGGAGTTATTCAATGTCAGTTCACCGTTTAATCCCTGCATGCTGAAAATGTTAGATAAAGGATTTATGACTAAGGCTAAAAAATCAAATGTCTTTCTAATTAAAATCAGCAATACTAGCTCCTCTAATGTTTGTTTTGAAATGTATTTATTTTTCTTTGCTTGTTTTTTTCTTTATTGGGGTATGCAGGTTTTACACGTGTTTGTAGCTAACCATATCTTCCCTGCCATGCACTTCCAGTTAGTGCACAAGTCTCAAATGGGTAGTTCTGAAAGAAACAGCAAACATGTACAGTAAAGCCTGCCTTAGCGACCACCTTTGAAGAGAGACCACCTGTAACAAGTTATTATTTGCAGAGGCCATGGAATGTTTTTCCCCTATAATTTCACTGTGACAAGCGACCACATTTTCTTACTCTCATTCATAAAAACAAATCTGTAGGAGAAACCGAACTTTGCTTCGGCTTCATCCTTAGTATGAACTGAAACTTGAACTTAAACAAACAGAAAATTGAACTTGAAAGGAAGAGGTGAATGTGTTGAAATGAAAGGTGTCCGCTACTGCAAGTTACAGTTTAAAACTGAAAGAAGTCAACATGAAAGTGAAAAAAAAAAAGTTTCTTACCTAGGAGGAAGGTGTTAAAGCAATATCACAGCTAGAAACCAATTTGTGTTTCTGAGACTCCAGTTTGGAGTCTCAGAAACACAAATCCAAAACCTGTTTCAACAGAAGGTACACATCGTTGCGTTAGTACTGAATTTCCTCTTCTTTTGAAAAAAATAAATGTTAATAAACCCACCAAGAGATTTTAAATACAATATTCCTCCATCCAGGAGAGCAACCACAAAGAAAAGATGTTAAAATCAAGCCTCACTCAGGACAACAGGAAGCTGCTAGAGACTGGAAGATGCTGGCAGATGTTGGTCAACGGCTTATTTTTCCACCTGAGATTGCCACCACTAACCTTCGACCAGACATTGTCTTCTCGTCTGGATCAGCACGCCTTGTTCATCTGGTAGAGTTAACAGTGCCATGGAAAGATGCTGTGGATGAGGCTTATGAGAGGAAGAAACTTTGATATGCTCAACTAGCTGCTGAAACGGAACAGCGAGGTTGGAGAGTCCGAGTTTACCCAGTGGAGGTGGGTTGTCAAGGATTTGTGGCACATTCTACAACCCGGTTTCTCAGAGACGTTGGGTTCAGTGGCCAAGAGTTGCATCGCACAGTGAAGAACTTATCTGAAGCAGCAGAAAGGAGCAGCAACTGGCTGTGGTTGAGACGGAAAGATTCTGGATGGGGATCTCAAGCACAATAGAAAGAAAGCAACACTGATGCACAGGTAAGTAAGCTGGGCTGAGTTGAGTGGGGGATGGAGGGGGGTGATGCTGGGACACCAGAATCACTGTTGAGCCCTCTTGATGTGTCGTGGACTAGTCAATGAAACACTGAGGATGGAAGGTGCCCACTTGAAGACCCCAGAGATGTACCCTACTTAGCTCAATCCAGACTGTTGTCATGCTGATGCACTGGGGAGACCGCACTGGCTTGATCCCTGGAGCCAGCATCGCAGCCGTTTTGTGTGCTGATGTGCTGGGGAGGCAAAATGAGCTGATCCCTGGAGCCAGCATTACACTTCAGCAATCAACACTAGACAGAAGGATATCTACATCATCAGATGGAAGACAACGAAAATGGATGGAGATGCAGATGGATCACATTAGTTTAATGCAAAGCTACGTCTTGGTGCTTATCTTGGCAAGAGCCGAGTTCAAATCAGCATGAAGTTCAACATCTACTCTCATGTAAAGGAAGTCATCTTTTATACTGTATAAAAACATAAAGTTTACAAACAAGAGGAGGCCTTTCGGCCCTTCTTGCACGTTTGGTTGTTAGTAGCTAATTGATCCCAGAATCTCATCAAGCAGCTTCTTGAAGGATCACAGGGTGTCAGCTTCAATAACATTACTGAGGAGTTGGTTGCAGACTCCCACAATTCTCTGTGTTCTGAGTGCCCCTTTATCTAATCTCCATTTGTGACCCTTGGTCCTTGTTTCTTTTTCAGGTCGAAAAAGTCTCTTGGGTCAACACTGTCAATACCTTTTAGAATTTTGAATGCTTGAGTCAGATCGCCGTGTTGTCTTCTTTGTTCAAGACTGAATAGATTCAATTCTTTTAACATGTCTGCATATGCCCTGTCTTTTAATCCCGGAATAGTTCTGGTCGCAGTTCTTTGCACTCTTTCTAGAGCAGCAATATCCTTTTTGCAGCGAGGTGATCAGAACTGAACATAATATTCTAGATGTGGTCTTACTAATGCATTGAAAAGTTTTAGCATTTTGTTGACCTTTTTTATAGCTTATGCACATTGTCTAGATGAAGACATTTCTGAGTCAGTCAGTCAACATAAACTCCTAGGTCTTTTTCATAGATTACATCTTCAATTTCAGTATCTCCCATGTGGTATTTTTAATGCACATTTTTATTGCCTGTGTGCAGTACATTACACTTTTCTGTATTAAATGTAATTTGCCATGTGTCTGCCCAGTTCTGAATGCTGTCTAGATCATTTTAAATTACCTTTGCTGCTGCAACAGTGTTTGCCACTCTTCCTATTTTTGTTTGCCTAATATTGAGCCCTGTGGTACTCTACTGGTTACCTCGCTCCATTTTGAGGTTTCTCCTCTAATTAGTACTTTCTGTTTTCTACATGTTAAGTACTCCCTAATCCCTACTGCGTTCAGTTTGAGAATTAAGCTGTTATGCAGGACTTTGTCAAAAGCTTTCTGGAAATCTAAATGAACCATGTCATATGCTTTGCAATTATCCATTGTCGATGTTGCATCCTCGAAAATATCAAGCAGGTTTCTAGCTTAAATGCTTCTTAACCTCCTTGTATGTAAAGTTAATTTAAAATAAATAAATAAAAACTAAGATAGTGTAGTAGTGGCATACATTTAAAAGCACATGATTAAAATTGTCAATGCAACGATCAGTAACAATAATAGCCTGTCAGTACGTTGTGAAAGTGCCCATTTTACAGCTCACCTTTGAAGAGAGACCACCTCTTACAAGCGACCACTTTTGTTTACTCCACTGAGTGATCACTCTTGGCAGGTTTTACTCTATTTTCATTGTAAAACTTGAATGTTTCTTGATGCTTCTCTAATGCACCTCCAAGTGTTGCTGTTTTATACAGTCTCTACACCCCTTTGGGTGCTAAGCTTAATTACTGGTTTATCTCAGCATCCTGACCACACAACTTCTGCTTACTCCAGTCAGGTGAGCGCAGTTTTATTGACACTTTCTCAGGCAATAAAACAGTATTTCCCTGATAGCAGCCAGATAACAGCATACTTTGCGCAGCTGCACTCAGAATCATAGTTTTGTACTTTTAAGATTTTCATTAACTCTTCAACTTAATCTCTAAATGCACACTTCATGATTAGGTAAGGTTAGGTAAATCCCATGTCTGACTTGTTTTGCATAGGCTGTTGAACATGGTGCAGTAAAAAAAAGAAATTGCACTTCTCAATTTTTGCCTTCAGTGATCAGTTTCTTAACTGACTGTGCAAATGATAGCAAGATTTACACTCTAACCAATTCCACCTTATATAACATATAGATTATATTATATATAGATTATATGTTATGGTAAAGCCCCTTCGTGTCAGGTTAGGCCAGGGACTGTTTTATGTCGGTGTGCTGACAACAATGTCATTTTCCATTTCAACTGATCCTGAATACTTGAGAGAGCGCTGATATTAAATTATCACCTTTTTAATTACCTTTCTTTCACATTTTTTAGCTTTGCCTTTTAAGTATTGAATTAATATATTGAATGGCTGAAGTAAAATAGTTTATTTCTAGCCTTGTGTTTTCAGTGGTAAAGTCCTGCCATGGCCTATTGCCCCGCGGGAAGCCTGCGGCTCAAGCGCTGTCCTTCCTGGGATCCTTAGCACTCCTTCTGCTGTGCAATATTCTACTCCATATTCTTGTCCAATCATGTTTGCGTTCCGGTTGTGTGTAAATTAAACTGTATTAAATTTCTATATTGTTATAATATATTAATTTTCTCTTTTTCTTACTGAGTAAGGATTACAGAGTAAGGAAACAAAACCAAGCAGCTACTGTGGGTGTGCCTACTTTAGCAGCTTGATGCTGTACTAGTGTCGTTATCAACACACTCTTACAAAGGCTTGTTTTACAAGCAGGCTGCTTCCAGTCTCGTGTCTGTACCAACTGGAAGGTTAGCCAGCAGTTCTCTATTAAAGGGGATTCCCCTGTTAGTACACCACTAACAGTAACTGTGACACTGTTGCCCCCGTTCCTGCTACCAATACCTGAACCGAGGTTACCTTTCGTCGGTACCGAGTGGCACTGACTACTGTGCATACTATCTGTATACTCTGTGCTCTACTATGCATCCTGACACTGTCTGTCATTTAACTGACACTGTGTCTTATGTGTTGTGACACTGTCTGCTGTATGCACTGACACTGTGTATATTGTACACTGCTGTCACTATATTTTAAGTGCATTTTATATTGTACACAGACACTAGTTTCCATGTGTGTTGTACTGACACTGTCTGCTCTGTGCATTGACACTGTCTATTGTGTGCAGTGACACTGTATCTGTGTTTGTACTGACACTGTATACTATGTGTAGTGACGCTGTCCTTTTTGTCTACACTGACACTGTCGTGTGCACTGATACTGCATTGTGTATTGGCATTATCGACTGTGTGCACTACTGCTGCATTGACACTGCTTGCTGGTACTACTGTGTGCACTACTACATAATACAGAGTCTGCTTCTACCATGACTAGGTTTCATGCAAGACCAAGATGCCTCTAGAAGACAGACATGTTAAGTGCATTGTCTGTCTGAGTCCTGATTGTACTTCATGCGATTTCTGTGCCCCCTTCACCAAGCGTATACTGGACTGTCAGCTTGCCAGTCATTCCAGAAAACGTTCCTTCACGTCTGCTCAGCGCTCGGCATCGCCACACTCGGTCAGTGCGGCTGGACCCTCCTCCCGTGGCTTTGTGTCAAGGGAGGGTGAGCGTCAGAGTCAAAGGAGTCCAGTCGAGAATCCATGCTCCTTGCCTTCCTCCACATCTTCTCTGCCTTCTGCCCCTCCAAAACGGAAGAAGAAAGCTCGGCATTCATGTTCTGCAGATAGGGAGCAGATAGATGAGATCTGGGAGGTCCTGTCATACCAGCAGGTTATTCTTACTGAACAGCTGCAAGACCGCTCAACAGCACTGGTACCCCGGTCTCTTCCCCACTCGCCCCACCCGCCCCTGTGCAGGCAAGGGCATGAGATCTAAGGGGTGATGCGCTATCTACTGTCGCCTCTGAGGAGGCTCATGAACAGGATATAGCATTCCCATCTGATAATGCAGGCTCTAACAGCGCCCAGCTTTTCTTATCGGAAGAGCTTATGCCCCTGATACAGTGGGCTACTGCAATTTTGCAGCCCACAGCACAGTGGGCTGTGCCTCAGGCGAAGCAGAACCACAGAACCCTGGGTGCTCACTACTGTTCAAACTGGTTACTCCTCCCGTTCCAACGCGGCCCTCGTCCCGTGACTGTATCAATTCTCATGGACCCCCAAGCCGCTGCTCTGGTGACTCAGGAGGTAGCAGCTGTGCTGCAAAAGTGGTCCATTTACATAATAAACCCCTCCAGCAAGAATGGGGGGTTCTATTCCAGGCATTTTCTGGTGCCAAGAAGGGATGTTGGCCTCAGACCTATCCTCAATCTCACAGGTAAACCTGTATCTGAGTCGGAGACGGTGCAAGATGTTGACTTTGCAGTGGCTGTTTCAGCTCAGCAGGCCAAGTGTCTGGTTCACCACGGTAGACCCAAGGCAAGCCTACTTTGACATTCTCATAAAATCAGGCTACAGGAAGTACCTGAGGTTAACTTTTCAGAAAACAATATAAGAGTTCGGTATTCTGCCATTCGGCCTCTGTAGCTCTACGTGTACTTGGAAAATGTGCATTGAAACAATACTGGCCCCGTTGAGACTCAGAGGCATCAGGGTACTTAACTACCTGGACAATCAGCTCATTTTGCGCCGAGTCTCCAGCACAGATACAGGAACATAGAGCTTGTTACCAACCACCTACATCGGTTGGGTCTGAAGGTGAATTATGCAAAGAGCCAGTTAATGCCCACCCAGATATTTACCTATCTAGGGGTGCACCTGGACTCAGGGCTCATGTTGGCCACCCTGTCAGACAACAGAGTGGAGAGAATAACCGCCTGCGTAGAGCTATCTCAGCTCAGCAGAGCACTGCCAGTAGTGGTTTTCCCACAGGTTTATGGTTCATAAGTGAATAAGTGCAAAGTAATTTTGTTATTTCTAGTGAATACGAACATCTGATTTTTGTATCAGAATACATGTCAAAAAATATTTGTTCGAATATTCAGATATTTGTCCCAGCACTAATATATATATATATATATATATATATATATATATATATATATATATATATATATATATATATATATATATATATATAATCAGCTTAACTTACTAATTAAGTAAAGTAAAAAAAATATTTGAATGTTCTGGTAGTTGGGGGTTGGAGGGTGGAGACAGAATCTATGTGTGGACTGGAATCAGGAAAAGGTATTGTGTCAAACTTACACTTGTATCTAAAAGTCTTTGTGACTGGTAAACTATCTGCTAGTGAGGGATTATGAACAGTGTAGTTAGCACTCCAAAGTGGAGTTTTGCTTTATTTTGTTTTTGTGTAAAAATAAATAAATATACAGGCACCGCCCTGTTTTAAACCTACCCATGCTTGTGGAGTGCTGTTTACAAGAGACAAGTGAAGACGGTCCTGCATGTGGCAAACATACCCCTCTTTGTCACAATGTGTGTGTGTGTGTGTGTCTATATATATATATACAGGGCGATATGACAGCAAAGACCTGAGAAGAGACTGTGTGTACTGTGTCCAAACTGGTCATTGTGATATAAGTGTTTTGTTACCGTTAAATCTGAGAAAAGTTTAGTTAAGTACTACTTGATGGAGAGGCTTTTGTTTTGTTTACTTTGTGTTTTGTTTGTGAAAATAAATATACAGGCACTGCCCTGTTTTGCAGCATAACTGAGAAGGGCTTAATTTACTCTGAAAGATAGTGTTAAAGGTTATACAGTGCTGCCTCGCTGTAAGGCTCTCGATTATAACGTGCCTCGGATATAATGCGCCTACAGCATGTCCCCCAATTCCCTATACTAGTGATTCTACAGTAAATAGAGTACTGGTGTTGTTTAAACTGTAAACAACTTCTCAGTCTAATTTCTGTTTCTGTCTCTCCCTTTTGATACAGTATCTGAACTGAAGAAAGGCACTTTATAACACAGACACCTTATTCAGCATTTGTTTCATAACTAAATAAATATTAGGCCTATTGCGTGTTTATCTTTCCTAATGTATTTACTTTTTTGCTGCTAGAGGAGCTGCAGCTTTCTCCAGGAGATAACGCTTCAGCTTCACTTTAGCCCCGCTGCATCAGCAGATTCTGGGGCGAGCCCATTCCCTCTTCCCCTTGCCTGACCCGCTCTCCTTGCACTTGGTTTGCTTGTCTCTCGCTTCGAACTGAACTCCCCACCACCGTTTAGCCAGGCTATTTTTTCTTTAAAAATAGCTTATTAAAATGAACCATGAGTCGTTGATTACATGGTGCTTTATGTATGGTTAATTCACGTAAAGTTACATTTTTGCTTCACTATATGTGCATTATAGAGAGGGAGTTATTTTATTTTGTATTTTAGTCAGATGTGTGTTGTTATGTGTCCCGCAGCGCCCCCCTCCCCAGTTTATAATGCTGAAATTGTGTGTCCCCCGAGACCCACATTATAGCCAAGGAGCACTGTGTGTGTATATATATATATATATATATATATATATATATATATATATATATATACACACACACAGTGCCTATAGAAAGTCTACACCCCCTTGAACTTTTTTTCACATTTTGTTGTGTCAGTGCCTCAGAGTTTCATGCATTTAAATGAGGATGTTTTCCACTTATATACACACCATACTCCACACTGTTAAGGGAAAAAAAGTTTTTATTGATTAAAAAAAAAATGGTTAAGTCTCCACCCTCCCCCTAAGTTAATGCTTGGTAGAAGCACCTTTGGCAGCAATTACAGCATGAGTCTGTTGGGATAGGTTTCTACCAACTTTGCACACCTAGATTTGGCAATATTTGACCATTCTTCTTACAAAAACTGTTCAAGCTCTGTTAAGTTCCTTGGGGAGCATTGATGGACAGCAATCTTCAAGTCACGCCACAAATTTTCAATTTGATTTAGGTCGGGACTCTGACTGGACATTTACCTTTGTGTTCCTTAGCCACTCCAGAGTAGCTTTGGCTGTGTGCTTTGAGTCGTTGTCATGCTGAAAAATCAACTTCCGTCCCAGTTTCAGCTTTCTTGCAGAGGGCAGCAGGTTTTGTCTTGACCGTGCTCCAAGGGATATTCAAGGCCTTTGATATTTTCTTTTTTTTTTTTAATACCCATCCCCTGATCTGTGCCTTTCAACAACTTTGTCCCGGAGTTCTTTTGAAAGCACCTTTGTGCTCATGGTTGAGTCTTTGCTTTGAAGTGCATTACCCAGCAGAGGGAACCTACAGGAACTGCTGAATTTATCCTGAAATCATGTGAATCCTGAAACAGGTGGAGACCACTTAACTTGGTGTGTGATTTTGAAGACTATTGGTTACACCTTAGCTAATTTAGGATTGCTATTACAAGAGGGGTGGATACTTATCCAACCAAGCTGTTTCAGTTTTTATTTTTAATTAATGTTCTACAAATTTCTAGAATATTTTTTTACTTAGAAGTTGTGGGGTAGGATGTGTAGATAAATGAAAAAAAAAACAACAATTATAATGCATTTTAATTCCAGGCTATAAGGCAAAAAAGGTGACAATTTTGAATGGGGGTGTAGACTTTCTATAGGCACTGTATATATAGTTGGGGTCTGCAAAAGTTCCCCTAATAAACAGCCTCATTAGTATATTAAAATTATTAATACCACATATGTAAGTGAAGTAAAGGATTTGGGGCAAACCTTAACAGCATGTGTTCAGGTTTTTGTTCACCTTCTGCATGCATGGGCTGTTGTCATTGTAATTACTGTCAGTTAAACTTATCCTGTTTGTCTGTTGTCTTACTAAATTCTTTTGAAATGAGATTTGAGCTGCTGAAACCACAGTGAACCAGCCTCCACACCCTACCCCATTTACTTAAAAAAAAAAAAAAAAACTGGTTATTCTCAGGATTTTCTTTAGGTCTGTACACCATTGTCATGAATGCAAATAACTAAGTTTCTTAAAAGCCTTTTATGTAAAAGCCCAGTTTCTGGGACTCAGCTGACAGCCTAGTTTCTCAGCACACATCACTGTGGAACACCTGCATGCACACACCACCATGCAACCCCTGCACACTCACACCACCATGCAACCCCTGCAAGCATACACCACCATGCCACCCCTGCACACTCACACCAACATGCAACCCCTGCACACTCACACCACCATGCAACCCCTGCAAGCACACACCACCATGCAACCCCTGCACACTCACACCACCATGCAACCCCTGCACACTCACACCACCATGCAACCCCTGCAAGCACACACCACCATGCAACCCCTGCACACTCACACCACCATGCAACCCCTGCACACTCACACCACCATGCAACCCCTGCACACTCACACCACCATGCAACCTCTGCACCCTCACACCACCTTGCAACCCCTGCATACACACACCACCATGCAACCCCTGCACACTCACACCACTATGCAACCCCTGTACACTCACACTACCGTGCAACCCCTGCACACTCACACCACCATACAACCCCTGCATGCACACACTACCATGCAACCCCTGCTCACTCACACCACCATGCAACCAATGCATGCACACACCACCATGCAACCCTTGCATACTACACACCACTAAGCAACCCCTGCATGCACACACCTAGCCATCACTTTTAGTGCATATTTCTGGAACAGAAGCACCTAGAACCACCATTCAAATGGTTCAAGACTCATAGGACCAGCCTGAATGTAGCATGCCCAGTTTTGTAGCAATTCTTTAAAAAAAAAAAAAAAAAATCAGGGTGCCCCTATGGCACTGTTAAAAAAACACATTTTCAGTCATATCTCTCAACCCAGAGCACCTGCAATCACCGTTCACAGGGTTCTAGACTCAGGGGACCAGCCTGAATGTAACATGCCATGAATTTGAAAACGCCAAAAAAAAGTCTAAATTGGGGTCCTTTTCAGCTGGGGACACGTCGCTTGGAGGGATCAACAGGTGCCCCGAGATGGACCCCCGTACTGATTTTCAAGCCTCAGGGGCTCCCGGAACCCGAGATATAGCACCCTGAAAAATGTCTATGAAAAATCCCATTATAAAACACCTTTGAGGCAACGTCCGCCTCCTGGCAGCGGGGTGGCGTACGAACCCTTGGCCGGTGATTTTCTTTAGTTGAGAGTCATGTGCACATGAAGAAAGTGCTCCCTAGTTCCTTGCCCCAGGGGTCATGGAGATATGAGGTATGATGAGACCACCCCCTCCCTATGGCAAATCCCATTATGAAAAAACAAAAGCGCTTCAGAATTTGGGACGTTATCTGCAAACCAAACCGGCCCAGAATTTGGGACATTATCAAAAACAAAGTGGCCCAGAATTTGGGAAGTAAATGAAAACAGGAGCAGCCTATATTTAAAACTATGATTACATTTGAGATAAACTAATGTATCCTGTAACAAAACTGCAATAGTGTATATATTTGATATTAAAATACATCGAGCAAACGATTATAGATATATGCTATTTGAAAGAAAAAAGTACACCACTACAGAAAAAAAAAAATCTTACATTTGTGCATAACATTGTCAAAAATACATTTTTTTTTGGGGGGGGGGACCCATGTACTTAGCTAGACTGTATTAGACTATACAAGAACATAAGAAAGTTTACAAACGAGAGGAGGCCATTCGGCCCATCTTGCTCGTTTGGTTGTTAGTAGCTTATTGATCCCAGAATCTCATCAAGCAGCTTCTTGAAGGATCCCAGAGTGTCAGCTTCAACAACATTAATGGGGAGTTGATTCCAGACCCTCACGATTCTTTGTGTAAAAACGTGCCTCCTATTTTCTGTTCTGAATGCCCCTTTGTCTAATCTCCATTTGTGACCCCTAGTTCTTGTTTCTTTTTTCAGGTCGAAAAAGTCCCTTGGGTCGACATTGTCGATACCTTTTAGAATTTTGAATGCTTGAATTAGGTCGCCGCGTAGTCTTCTTTGTTCAAGACTGAACAGATTCTCTTCTTTTAACCTGTCTGCATATGACATGCCTTTTAAGCCTGGAATAATTCTGGTTGCTCTTCTTTGCACTCTTTCTAGAGCAGCAATATCTTTTTTATAGCGAGGTGACCAGAACTGAACACAATATTCAAGATGAGGTCTTACTAGTGCATTGTACAGTTTTAACATTACTTCCCTTGATTTAAATTCAACACTTTTCACAATGTCGCCGAGCATCTTGTTAGCCTTTTTTATAGCTTCCCCACATTGTCTAGATGAAGACATTTCTGAGTCAACAAAAACTCCTAGGTCTTTTTCATAGATTCCTTCTCCAATTTCAGTATCTCCCATATGATATTTATAACGTGCATTTTTATTTCCTACGTGCAGTACCTTACACTTTTCTCTATTAAATGTCATTTGCCATGTGTCTGCCCATATAGATTATATATTAAACAATATAGACTATATATTTGTGTTTTGTTGTCCTTGTTCTGGATTGATTGAGGCTGTGATGAGTTTAGTTTGACTTATTTTTTCGGTTTGGACCCGATCCCAAAAATCTCCTCAGATGTGAGGGCACTGATTGTACTTAGACTAGATGGTCATCAATCAGGAAACTCAGACAGTATGAAAAATATATTGTTAAAAAAAAAAACGTAAAACCAGTATTATTCTCAGGTTTAACGGTTCATTTTCAAACTCCAAAGAAGAGTAAACTGTGAATTCAGTTTTCTTCAGTGTGCGCAATGTATTTACAGGCTGTTTGCCAGGAATACAAGCCTGTCGTCCTGCTCTGGATCCAAGGTCGCAAGCTTTTTGTTTACCTCGAGTACACAGAGGAGCGTACCTACAAAGCATTTTCAGAACAGATTCGCTGGTAGGATGGGACCAGCAAATACGAAGCTAGTTAACACGAGCAGGAAAGGAATGGCACGCCCACTGCTTGTCTTTGGCAGAAATGTATTGCCATAGATCAATATTAATTAATCACTGTAAACTTCCTATACCAATAATAACTTGCAGTTCTGGCAAAATGTTTAATGATTAAAGCTTTGAATTTTATACTTGCAAAAGTGTCCACTTTCAAACAAAACAAACCACAGACAATATGAATTTTATTATTTTATTAAAACAAAACAGATCTCTAGATAATATTTCAAACAGAAACATACATTTAACTAAATAGGCAACTCTCCAGAATGAAAAGTATATTTACCATTGATGAAATACAGCAGGTTGAAAAGGTCTGGTTGCGATAACTCAGGTCTAAATTCAGTCAATGAAGAATTCCACTTGCATAGCAAAAATCCCAAAGACTAGCTAAATATTCAGAATCGGTGTCTTTGAAGAAGGAAGTGGTGTTCTCAAAGTTATTGAATATCCCACATTGATTGTCATTTGAAGTTTTTAATAACAGCGCTCCTTATTGTAAAGCATAGCAAATACATATAATAATTGTCCAGCTTACGCTAGCCAACAAATTTACCTCGGCTGACTATTAAATTAAACACAATTTGTTTTATCTTTTCAGTTTTCAGAACTTTCAAAGTTTCCTTTAATAGTTCAAGTTTTCATCCAACAGTTTTCAAAAATTTGAGCAGAGTATTCACCGGAAATGGTAGATTGGTCCTCAAATCAAATGGTCATAGGTAGATGGAATCTTTTTTGATCTCCTTCTAGTGCACAAAACCTTTTCTTAAACTTTCGCCAAAGGGGTGCGTTTGCACTCTCAGCCAATCACTGTCTTTCTCAAAAGAAGTTCTTTGTTTGGTGGCTGATGAAAGAGGTGTGTTTTAACTTCAAAGGTGTTTGAAGATAATTGCCTAATTTTGAATGAATGGTGTAAAACTTGTTTTTCTCATAACTTTCTTAGTCTGATTTGAATTTTCATTAGACCTGTAAATATGTGTTGCTCAGTCCAATACAAATATTTTGATACCAGATTGGATATACCAACCAAATCTGTCATCTCAACACACTGTTTCACCCTTTTAACTTAACTATAACATTTTAGGAAAATATTTTACTAATAATCTTTATTACAATACATATATCTATTTAGTTTCATGTAAAAAGTTGTTTTACAATATTTCAAATCACTGTTTTCAGTATTTTCTCCATATAAACAGTTTAATCATTATAGTTTTTCCTCAAAATGCCAAGTTACATGTTTGTTTGTTTGTTTGTAATAGATTAATCAAACTGTATTGATTAATAAGATCTTGCATAAATATCATGTGTTCTCATATAATTCTTCATTTCTCTTAAGAGAAATACTTTAATCAAGTCCATTGTTCCCTTAAATAAATTATTCAGATCTCTCCAGACCATTGTCACCTTTTTGGAGATGCTTAACTTCAAATAAATTGTATCTTCCGGGACCAGTTGCATATCTGTTCCTGTGTCTGTTTCTTAATCTAATCAAGAATCACTTTTAAATTTCCAAAGACTATTTGCCATTCATTGTTTATACAAAGTTGTTTAAACCTTAAAGCTAGTCTGCAGCTCCGTCTGTAGATGAGAGGAATTGAAAAAGGCGGGGGGGGGGGGAATCAAAACTCAGATACCTTCCAACCATCTGTATTAGTAAAATGATAAATTACATTCAGTCATTAATTTTCCCCACAACAGGACCCAAGTAACAGACCTAATTATTTCCAGAGTAGGTGTCAAACCACAATTACAAAAAAATTCTGACTGCACAAGAGTGTGTTGCGTAATATGGATTGAGTATAAATTAGAATTCATAGGTACTGTTTGCATTTGTGTACAACAGCACTTCACATATTCCATTCAAAATGACATGATTTCATTAGGTCAGTATAAAGGTACATATTTATAAATGGGTCTAGTTTCTGTTCCAATGGAGAGAGCAAACTTTCTTCTATAGGAAACATACAACAGCATGTTACTGTGTGACGGTTTATGAGGAGCACATTTTCTGTATTGCTTGGAAATCAGTAAATACATGAAATATGATTTACGAATGCCACTTGAACAAAAATCCAGATGAATGTGTTTTATGGTCTTGGAAAACTGCTTTGCTGGAATGCACCCTCAGAGTTTGAAAACTATTTGTTTGATGCCTGACAGGTTTCCAGTGAGTATTAATACTGCATTACTGGAGTTGAAACAGGAACCATATTCATGGTATTTAGAAATGTACATTGCATTCATATGTAACATTATCATAATAATGATTAATGTTTTATATGGAATAGCTAATATCAGTCAATGTGATTAACAAGGAAATAATGCTGTACATTTTAACAAGCCTTCCCCTTTACTGATTTTTCCAAGCACTGTAGAAAGAAATTTGTTGAAGTGTGCATTCTTGCAAAATATGTCATTTGGTCTTACTGAGCCACTGAAATGTATGTTCTACTTCAGACTGCAGTATATTTAGGGAAGTTCTGGTTCTCTTATCTATAAGGTGAAACTATTTAAAAAGTTTACTTTATTGCATTAATATTAGATTTTATTTTACACATTACAGTAAGTAAAAGAGTATTATGCAGAAATATATTTTTTTGTCAAGTAAACATTCAAGCTAGTGTTTTTTTTTTTTTTTCCTGAATAATTTCCACACAAAGAAAGTACTAGATTTGTGTGTGTGTGTGTGTGTGTGTGTGTGTGTGTGTGTGTGTGTGTGTGTGTGTGTGTGTGTGTGTGTGTGTTTGTGTGTGTGACATTGCTCCTGTGTGTGTGTGCTGGGTTCGAGTTATGGTTAAAAAAAACTTCCAACTTCCTCCCCTCTTCCTGAATCCTGGAGTCACCACTTCTGCAAGAACTCCTGGATACTAAACAGGGTTAAAATACAGTGTAAAAATCAGACAATACCAAAGTGAATTATGAGTTTCACATTGTTTCAAATATGATCTATAATTGCATTAGTGTTTTTTTTTTTTCTTCACACTTACCTGTTATAAACATTTCAGTCAGATTGGGCATTCTGTGGAATGAAAGGCTAGTGTCAAGTGATGAGGTAATGCCTTTATACTTAGAATAGGAAAGTGAATGCAACAGGTTAAAAATATTCACAGAAAACCAGAAGTTTACCGGATTATAGTCAAATGCATTTCGAAATGTCTGGAGGATAGGAGTGTTCGATACAAGTTTGGTACAAAATCAAGGCTGTTCTCATGTTCACCCGGTTTAGTGTGACAGCCAGATGAACATGCATGATCAGCATGTAAGGATCCCTGTTCTTTGAAAGAGAGCCCTAATAAAGAGGTCAGTTTTGCAGTTGTGTATTTGTGAAAATGCCTAGGACTTGAAGTTAAATATATGGTCAAAGCTATTTGGTTGAATACGATTAAATCAACTGAGAAAATACTGCTTTTATATGTTTAAAAAAATACGTGTGAAGTTATTAATGTTGTAGTCACCCTGAGTATTAAATGTTTGCAGTGAGGTGTAATGGTTTTACTCTGTCATTAGAGCACCATCACGTTATTAACCATGTTTTTCATGGAAGGAGTTGGAACACTTGCCCTTTGAACCACAAACAAATGTCACTGATTGTAAAATTAGACGGATGTAGTTACACCATATTATAGATTCCAGTTCAATAAGTGCTGTCACAGCATGCCATAGCACATATACTTCTATAACCCTACAGCTCTCTGCTCGGCTGGGAAACCCCTGGTTTTGTTTGACCAGCTGGTAATGATGTCTTATATTCTGGAACTTCCATTACTGTCAGGGGCTGACTGTTTTCATAAATTACACTGATCTCAAAATTAGACTGATGTGGTTAAATTATAATGAGATTCAAGTTTCAAAGTGCTCCTTTTATCTTTCAACCTAAACACATCTTTAACCCTACACCTCTCTGCTGAGCTTGGAACCCCCTGGTTTTGTTTGTTCAGCTAGTAATTAAATATTAAAATAAATCTTATATGCTGGAACTTACATTACTGACAGGGGCTGATCTATTTTCATAAACCACGCTCTTCAGACTAGAAGAGTTACCATAGTAACTCGAGTTAAAATGAGAATCCTCATTAAAGTTTTCTGAAATTAAACCATTAATTAAACAAAAATATAAATATATCAACTATATAGAATACATAATTTTTTTTTCTAAAATTTAGCACAGCTTTCAGTTTTTAGTAAGGCATGAAATATAATTCAATAAAACCTGATAACAATATGCTTATTTACTCCAAGGTCGCTAAATTGAGGTCATGGAGGTGGATATTTCCTTTAGCCTACTGGATTGGATATTAAGATGTCTCCTTTATAAGTGTGCGTCGTTGTTCCCGTAATTTGATAGGTGCAAAGGTGTTAGGTGACTCCAGTTACGTTTGGTATGCTTTGATTTGTAAGCGTTCTGCTTTAGTTTTGTCAGCTGTATCTTCACGTTGTGTAACTATTGCTTGCTCTCTTGCTTCCTGATTTTGTAGTAATTAATTTTTTTAAATGTGTTTTTTTTCCCCAGATAATTCCAGTATTTGTGTTTTGAACCCAGAAAGAGCTCACCGATATACAGCACGCCCTATGCATCTTGGATCATCCTCCACCCACCTCACCTCTGGGTTACCCCTCTCCCCCTGCCCACCTCGTCCTCCTCAGCTCCCAAGCCTAATGGCCCCTCTTCTGGATCTTAAAATTGGATTGTCTACTCAAGAGAAGCATCACTGTCAACATGTGATACATATGTAATCTGGTCATTTGATTGTGACCGTACTGCATTGTTTTGTGTATTACGGACCTGTGTAATTGTTTGGTTTTCAGTAAAGGCTTCATTGGTATTACACTTGCGAAATCTCTTTGTGAAAGGCATTGTTCTTGGTTCTAAAGATGTGTGAGCCTGTTTCCCTTCTGGTACCTCAGTGGATGCGCGGCAGACTCACTCCGGTGAGGGAGCTGAGGGGGTCTAGGTTAAAATTTGAGGGGGCTACACTGGACGTTGTGTGGGCATGTAGGGGAGACCGGGGTTGGTTGTCACACGTTTTATTCTTTATTATTTTCCTCAATCTGGTGCCATGCTGCAAGGTTCTGTTCCTCGTTATATTGAAGAATAACTTCACATATTTATTTATTTCAGCATAACTTTATTTCAAATATGATATTTAGATGGTTGAAAACGCGCCGGTCACTTGTGACACCCTGCCCCGTACTGGGGTTGGTTGTCACAGCTCATGATCTTGCTTTTACAGTAGACAATAATGAAACATTTTTAGTTTTTTTTTTTTTTTTTAAATAACATAAAGTTTCTACTGTTACAATGACAGAAAAAGTTGTATTTTTACTTTTTATGTGAACATAAAAAAATACAGACCTATATATATTTGAAATGTTGACCCATGCTACAAAATAATACCACAGCCTCCACAGAACCAGAGGACAAACAGCAAATCATTTAAATAAGCGTTACATGGTGAAAGATCCCACATTTTGGTGTAAAAAATTAGAAAGAAAAAATATAAGACTTCTTCCTATAAGATTTACATGTGACAACCAACCCCCAAAGCTATGTGACAACCTGCCCCAGCCAGACTTTACATGATAATTTAGTTCTCTCAGTATTACTGGGAGAACCTACTGGTTTTGTTTTTACACTAAAATATAGCCAGTATCTGGTTATATTTAACATGGCCACCAGCTCAAACAAACTCCAATACTACTAAGAGTTATAACATAAATAACAAGATATGCAATTTGTTTTTACTTTGGGTTTGAAAAAAAATGAAATATGTGCTAACCTTTATGTTAGATGAAATTGACCTCAAATTACAAGATGGTTGACTTCCAGAAAATAGAACAGACATTTCAGTGTTAGTATCACCTGTCTGCGCCATCTAGTGTCATAGATATAAGAACCGTGACAACCAACCCCGATCTCCCCTATAGTGTCACTGTTTCGATATCTCTCGCAAAACTTCAGTATTATTGTGGAATATAATGCAGATTAAGTGTCTATTATTATTGTTGTTGTTGTTGTTATTGCTTAGTAATAATAATAATAATAATAATAATATATAATAAATCAACAGACGCCTTTATCCAACATAGTTTACAGTGTTACAGTGCAGTATGAAGTAAGGACTGTTGTAACAATGTAGAGGCTGGGTGCGAACCGCCTACCCCCACACACCTCAAGCGAGCGTTCAATCGCTCATATGTGAATGGGGCCTTAGAGGCAAACGATCCAATATCGACAAAATATGTGGTCTCGGCTCGTTGGGCAATTGACCCTGGTGCGGATCGATTCTTTTTGCCCTGTGAGACTGCTAGCCTGGGCTGGTAGGTGACGTAATCACACGCAAAGACATAAGCCGGCTATTTTGTACAGCGGTATCGGCGCCATGTTCTAGTACAAGAGGTACCTGGGTTCGCGCCCGCCCTCCGCCCGTGTGTGGATTGCCTTTCCCCGTGTGAGGCGGGAAGTGAGATCGTTATAATACTTCTGATACTAATAGTCGTCCCAGTCCTTCATTTAACTTTTATTTTTTTAATTGGGTTTTTAAGCATACATATTTCAAAGCAGAGCGAGCAGACTGTAAAACGAATGCAGGTATATCGTTTATTTTAAGTCTGGTTTGGTACAGAGTTACAAAGTTGCAATTTTCAGCAGTGGTATTCATGCATGATTGCTACATTGTATTGCTGCGTGTTGCAATTATAAAGCGTGGCAAAGAAGAAAAATCCCACAGACACTGTAACATAACAAAACCGTTCAATTTCTCTGAGAACTAGCAGAAACAGCAGTTTCCTATCTATATTTGATTCAATGTTTTAGTTATGGGAGAATACATCTGACGAATGTTTTGTTAAAGATGAGGTAGCAGCTTATTTACAACCCTTGACATTTCATTGGCTGAGCGTATTTTGTCCCCTGTATTGAAAGCTCGTCGCGTTTACACTGTCACAAACATTCCGGATCGAGAAGATAAGAGGACGGATTCCGGTCCCTTTTTGCTAGTGTAAACGCTCCTGAGCAAGCCTCCAAATCCGTCCTTTAATCCTCTCAAATGCTGAGTTCGTGTTCCGGACTGAGAGGACAAGGGGACTATTCCGGTAACCTTTTTTTTCGGTGTAAAAACTCCATCTAAAAAAGTACAATGCATTTCTATATATGTTTTATATTAAGTACTGATGATATTCTAGCGATCTCGGTTTAACGCTGGGCGAGGCAATCCACAGTGGCGGAGGGCGGTCGCAAACTCAGGACCTCTCGCATGAAAGCATAGCACTGATATTCGAGATCGCTACAATACGTTTAATATATACAGTGCTGGCCGAATGTATTTTTTGTTATGTAGTTTACATTTTAAGATGTGTAGCGACTACGGGCTAAACCTAATTGTTTTTCATCCATCTATCGGTCACGGTGAGTCGAAGCCAACCTGGCAGACACAGGCAGGACTATACCCTGCATAGGGCGACAGGCCATCGCAGGGGAGCTAACGGGCAGTTTAGAAAGGGTAATTCACCATGTCTTTGGACTGTGGGAGGAAACCAGAGTACCCGGAGAAAACCTACCGAACACGGAGAGAACATGCAAACTCCACTCAGACAGACCCTTGAAGCAAGAATCACACCCAGGACCGCGGAGCTGTAAGGCAGCAGCGCTAACCACCGCGACACCGTGCCGTCCCTAATTGTTTTCTATTACAGGTGTCAGAAATAATGTCTGAAGGACGCTTGTGCAACTTCACTGATGACGAAAGTAGAGTGAAGACAGGATACAACCAGCAGGGCGTCAGCTTCTTTTCTTTCCCCCTCGAAGTACGCATGCCCCTATGTGAATGGATGGTAAACCACAATGCAAAAAGGCTTTAGAGCTTTTAACGTCATTTCATCTCACCGACACAGGGCAGGATCTGTAACAGCAGTGTATCACACAACACTGCCCGGTACACACAAATAAAATAAAGAAGTCAAGAACAAAGAACTGTAACATTTCTAGGTTATATTTAAACGTTTAAGCAAGAGGTAGAAGAAGGAGTAATTAGAAATGTTAAATAACATTGTTTATACTGAAAGTTAGAGTAAATGTAGCCTAATGTTTAAAAGTAAACCAGTAAGAGTTGCTAATTATTATTATTATTATTATTATTATTATTATTATTATTATTATTATTATTATTATTATTAATACGTCTTGAATCGTCCAGGAAAACTTACATTCGAATGTAAGTACAACTTACGGAGATGACATAAATGCCAGTGACTAATTGTACAACGTTTAAAATTTATTGGTAATCTGATAAATAACCATTGGATATAAGTATAAAACCTATCAAACAATTTAACCTAATTAAATCGGTGTATTAGCCATAATGTCCTAGATGCAAATATAGCCTTCATCCATGGAAGTAGGTATACATATATATATATATATATATATATATATATATATATATATATATATATATATATATATATATATATATATATATGCAAGTACATCTCTAATGTTTTGCCCAGGACGGTGCCACGTTGGAATATATTTTTGAAGACTAACAATTTCAGTAAGAATGTAAAATATTTATGAATAATATACAGTTTGATTTGCAGGGGATTGTCATAGCTTGATGAGTTTCATACCACATCCTTTGGCTGATTTCCTCCTTCACCCATTTAACTGCATGCACTTGTGGGGACACAGTTAAACTCAGCTGCATTCAAAATAAATCCTTATAACAGATTTAAAAAGGCTTTGAATTAATTAACATTTCATTGTGTAGGATTAACAAGGCAATTTCTCCTTTGAAAACAGAACAATTTTGAAATACTGTACTGAGATCTCATTGTGGGCTGAATAAGTCAAAAGTGAATCTCACAATCTCATTTTCTGTCCAAGTTTTATTTTATGGAAATTTTACAACATAGCTGATTCTTATTTAATAACACTCTTTTTCTGGCTCAATGTTACAATGAACTTTGTTGCTTTAGTGCTAATGTTGATGCATATTGTGATAAGGAGAGAAACCGATATTAATCAGACATTTATTATTTCTTGACTTACATTCACATTATTATTTGTGCAAAGAACCGTCAGGCTTTTGTACCTAGAATAGGGGATTTATTTAACCACATGGCTACAGCATACATCCTTTGAAGTAGAAAGAATAGCTGTGTTTTATTCTGAAAGTGTGGTTGACATTATGACAAACAAAATGTATAAAGTTCCCGAGGAGAGATGTCAACTTAGAAAAAGAGGAAGAGAAAACATTTGGCGTTAAGTACCAGATGGTGACGACTGCAGTGTAATGCATACCAGCTGAATGTCTCAGTTATGGTACAGTACATATGTACTGTGGTACACTTTTATAACAGTTTTACAGATCTTATTACACTATCAATAGTGTGGGTCTTCTTGACTTGTATTTCCTTTTATATTACTGCTGGAGTTCCAGCATCATTTGTCAAGGCCGTTTGACGTCTTCGGCCTGAAAAGCAAGATTACAGGAAGTAACTGTAACACTAAATTTATTCAAAGAACTCTAACATAGTATTTATTTGAATTCACTGAACAGTAACATTACATTTGATATCATTTGAGTTTTAAGTCTTTGCACTTGGCCCAGGATCGCATGTTCCTATCAAAAAACTACAGAGCCCATGCATTCAGCTGCAAGGAGACAGCAGCTCAGTTGTTATAGTACTTGTTTGGTAAACATTTTAATATAACAGTTGTTTGTACCACACTCAAGTAAGATGTTATACATAAGAAAAAAAAAGTACAAAGCAGGCGAAAATATGGCTAATCTAAGGTTAAAGTGAGTTCCCTAGCAGAACCATTGCTTTGTTTAATAAATGGCATGTCATTTGATGCATGGTTCAGGCCTGTAACATAGTGTTTTAGTTGAATAACAATGTGTGAGAAGCAATGTATGGTTCCATGGGAAGTTAAAACTTACCTTTCCAAAGGAAACACATGAAAAGAGCAATGATTACAACAACGTCAAATGCTAGAAGGATTGCCGTTCTCAGACGTTCCCGAACATTGCATTTCTCATCTGGAACTGAAGACAAAAAGAGAAATGAACACTATTAGACACAACATCTTTACTTCCATTTTTCCAAATCAAATAGGGATTTTTCCAGCTTTTTTGGCGCAACACTTCAAGTAAGTGATAAAGATTTTATGAAAAGAACATTTCACTTGCAAACTTGTAACTAGTGCAAATATTAGATGCCAATGATGTTATTATTAAACAGTGGTGGGTATATAAACAGATGCAGTGGGAGCCTGGAACTAAAAATTACTATCACTACTTTATTTGTATCCAGTGAAAGGTAGGCTATATAGTAAATGCACATCCACTTGTGTGTCTCAATTTTACACACATGAAAACAGAAACGACATTCTTTCATTTCTGAGTGCATCAGAATTTGAGGATGATATGAGGTGTCTGTCCCCTTGTCTCTACAGATGTATAAGTGTATAAATATCACAATTACTGTACATTTTAACTCTCACTGCAAAACACATTAATAGAAACCACATTTACCACAGCATGAACTAAAACAGGACTATATTTAAGGTTTTGCCCACTCAGCTCAATTTCTTAAATATTTTTGTTGAATCTAGATTTCACCCCAAAAGATATTAAACTGCTAAACCCTTTATTAGGCAATTTTGCAGTTTATCACATTTATCTCATCACATAGCATACTATGCATTTACTCATCAAAGTTATCTATAAACGCATGCTTATTTGTAAAATTATTTTAAAAATGCATTACAAAAAAGAAAACCGAAATGAAAAGAATGTAAAGTTAGTTCTAGACAATAAAGACATTTCATGAATTGGTTTATTATTTTAAAGAAAGTCGATAATGCAGATTGCTACATCTTGATATGGCTGATCCATTTTTGTACAGTAGTAAACCTAAGATCTCGCCCTCCGAGAGCTGGTCTCAATTGAGGTGAGACAATTACGCTATCAGTCAACCAAGGCTGGGTGATGGACCATCAGCCCTCCAGAAGGGACACTGTAGCCTCACACCTAGAATCACGACATGCCTTTAAGTGTTTAATAATTCCGGAGGGTGCACCAGTATGACAAGAACAGCGAGCTGCTCACCGCTCTCTGTCATCAACTATCCACAACCAGAAACACATATTCCCTCGTCAAGGAATAGACTATGCATTAGTAAATGGTCCATTACAGTACCAGCGAGCAAAAGGGATTGTATTCTTGACCGACACTGACCAGACTGCAGAAGATAATCGACAGATTGATATCTGCAGGTGCAGGTGTAGGTGCCCCGGATGTCAGTTTGGGTTCCATCCAGAGTGATTTCCTGATTGTTACTGAGATGAAAGATACCATGAGAGATGTTTCCCCCATCCTTCAGCCACCTGCACGGACCTTCTGCAGTTACATTGCAGGACAATGTGATGCTGCAATTCTCCACTGCATCCTTTCTTGAGATCACAAGCTTTTCTGTAAAAATGACAAACAAAACTGTTGTCACACTGTACTATAATGAGGGAACTGTAGTGCGTGGTTTGCCTTGGCTCCCCAATGGCAGGTTTCATTAGCAGTTCTCTTAGGCTACCTCGTCTAACGTTAGGTAGCCCAAAATTAGTTTTAATTGCTAAAACAGACATGGGGCCTAGTGGACAACGTAAGGCCTGGGTAAAGCAAACAAAATGATACTAAGAAAGTAGGGTGCACCGTAGGCTGAAATATAGTGTTGTAAAAAAAAAAAAAGACACAGATGAATTATTTAACTGATTAACTTACAAACTAGTGGAGATTTTATTTTGTTTTGAATTTATTTGCCACGAACAAAGGCCTGGGCTCTACAAAAAGACAGCAGAAAGCACAAGTCTACTCCTACATTTGCAAAGCCAACCTTAAGACTACAGCTTGTGACAAGCAGCTATGGTAGACTAGGTGGAAGCTTACCCATCACACAGAGTTTGTATAGCCTGCTGTCCTTTATCTTTTGATCTTGTGTAATCCTATACAAGCCTTCGTCGCTTTTGTGAAGGTTCCGCAAAAGGAAGGAGGCATTTTCAGGAAAAAATTCAATGCGGCCTTTATCATACTCAGCATAAATGCTTGGCTCTGACGTCTGAGCAAAATAAATTAGGATTGATTCGAAACTCTTGCCCGGGTCTTTTTGGACTTGCCACTCGGTCACTTTACCAGAAGACTCCAGACCTGGTATGAGAATATTTGCCCCTCTCTCTCCATAGAGAATGACTTTTGTGAAATCCTCTTCTTCGCAAAGAACTGCAGATAAAATAAACAATTGAAATTTAAAACACTGTATGGAACCCTACTGCTGCTCTTCATGTTGATGTGATTAACAGGCTTGACCTTAGTGCAACATACTGGATTTTCCGAGAAGGTATTGTAACATAAACCAACATGGATGCACTAATTCATCTTGACCAGAAAAAATGTGTCACCTCAACTGAAATTCTAACATATAACAGGGTAAAGCAGGTGTTAGAGAAACCTGCTGAGATTTGATTAAATCAATATTTGTCTTTGTAATATTAATTACATGACTGTTTTAACATCGAATAAGGTTATGTCCTCACCCACAAAGTGTGTACAATAAGTGTAGGTGAGATTTGTATTTGTATTTTTAATTTTTCATTCATGGTTGAAATTAATGCATGCAATTCACTCTGCAGTAGCCTGAACATGAGGGCAGGGTGTGTGTGTGTGTGTGTGTGTGTGTGTGTGTGTGTGTGTGTGTGTGTGTGTGTGTTTAGAAATGAGCACCACACTTCAGCTAAACCGATGTTCAGTTGCTTCTTTGTATTCTATAGGGCTATAGTTTTCACACTGGCATTTTTAGAGTGCCAACTGCTTGTAAACGGCTTTGTTCACACTTACCCTAATGCGATTTTCATTACTACTGACCATTGGACTAACTAATCCACACGCTGGATTAGTTTTAACTATGCATTAACCGAAATAATTTTGCAAACATACTATGCCAAATAAAAAATACAGCAACTCACTGTTTTGATTGTGCACGTGTCATGCACGTGCAGATATGCCTTATAGATGTTCAGATGAAAAACTGTCATGCCAAGTCAGCTCCAGCTTTAGTTTGTCTACATCGAAGAAAAACTAAGTTGCATTTAAGTTTGATTTTTATATCCATTTAAAGCCTCGTTTGAGACTGGTAGGCATTTCTGAAACTTACTGCAAAATGTAATTTTGGCAAAAATCTTTACTATAATTTGTTATATATTAAATTTATAATGACTTTATAATATTATTAATTATTATTATTTTATTATATTATTATTATATGATAATAATAATAATAATAATAATAACAAACGTAGCACATACTTGCTTTGCAGTCAGCAAAAATGTTGAAATATGCTGGAGAGACTTTCAGTTTAAGTTTCAAAGCCGTATCAGTGAAGCAATTATAATAAGTTCTGTGCATTTGTCAATAAACTCTTATAGCAAAACAGTTCATTCAAACACGACTTCCCATGAAAAATTCCTATGAAATTTAAAAGCCCTTTTAATTTGTATAAGCACCTCGCCCATATAAAATCTGGAATGGCTAATTATAATATAAAATGAGGAAAACGAATTCTGGGATGACTGATTCGTTGTGCTTTGCGTGGCGAAATACTTCATTTTAAAAACAAATCGACCCTGCTCAACATAACAGAAGGTATGTTAATCAAATATTCACTAACTAAACATAACACACATGCTAACACTATGCAGATCCAGTCATATCGAAAACATGCACCGTCAGCCACGATTTCGCTCTCCCTATCCATTCCCGCGCTCATAACTCGATCGAAATGCTAGCACATCAATCTAAGAACAGCACAGTATAATATACTATCAATCCAGTATCAACACATTCCTGATTTCTCATTCCGAAATGCCTCAAAACTGCAGGTTCTGATCGAGTACTGTACGAAATGCAAATACTGTATATATGCAAATACGGTAGAAGCACAATGGCTTATAAATGTTATTATTGCAACATAAACGTCGGAAAAGTTCAGAGTGCAGCACTTGTCCACTGTACCAAAATAATACATTCTTACCAGTTACTCCTACAAGAAGGATGGCCGTAAGCAAAAAACATCGGAGTTTAAAAGCCATGAATATACTTCAAGAAAGCAAGACAAAATGGCAAATTCAATCAAATAAACAGTTTCCTTTTCAAGATTAACGTGACATTTGGGAAGCTGAGAGCTCATCTAGACTTCTGAGGATGCATTCAGTCTCGGTGCGGCGCTTCTTATTTCCTATATATACTCTTTGGTCGCTCGGTTTCCTGCCCGAAAAGAAAGACTTTTGTCACGATTCTGTCTTTGTTTTTTTTTTTGAAAGACACCGAAGGCTACTGGTTAAAAAAGAATAATTAACAAATTCCAAAACATTTGCTGTATTTTAATATAAACTGAAGACATGTTGTCAATGTGATGTAAGTATAAACTTATTATAGTGTAGTAATGTTGTGCTTACATAATACAGCCCCTTCATTAGCGCGGGACTTGTTATATATTGTGTTTTGTGTTCAAGGGAATGTGATAATAGATAGGGCGATGTGTGTGGGTGTGAATATAGGAGAATGAAGACAGCCGAACACGCAGGTTTGGTCACAGAAAAAGTCCCGTATAGTAAAGCTAGTGTTATTTTCAGAGGTAAAAGTAAGGCACTGTGCTTGTTCGGGCATGCCTAAACATTGCTTAAACAACTGCTAAGAAAGCAGGGAAGCGCCCATTCAAATCGGCTACGCTGTGCATTTTCCAGTCTTTTACATCGTTATTAATGTCATTTCTCATATGTTTCCACCAGTAGGCAAATAGTATGCACTTATTTATGCAATAAATATGCAATACATTGGGTCTTGTACATTTTTTTTTTTTTTTTTTTTTTTACTTCTGCAATGCGGTGAATTTTTTTTTTCTTTTTAGAGAAATTAATTGTCTGTTTCCAGTTTAAGTTTGCGAAAAAAATATATAATTAATGGTAAATGTATCTCTGTTTGACAATTGGAAAACATACATCAGATCGCAATTAATTGCAGGTATACCAAAATCCTGCAAAGCGTACCACTTTCAATATACCGGTTTCTGTTACATGGGTCAAGATGTGGTTGGCATACCGCATTCTGATGACGTACCGTTTTGCGTCCCGTGGAATCTTTACACCCCTTGGCCTTCGGGTCTCTTCGGAACACAAAACGATGCAGGTTTTTTAATTTAAATTTTACATAACAAACAGTGTTTTGTAAACAGAGGATCTCTGCCATGATTGACAAAACAACACAACCAGAATCAGATGCACACGGACACACACCCCTTCCCGCTTAAATGGAAGGGGATGCATGTGCATGTTAGCTTCACATTTTGCTAGCAAAATAAATATTTATTTAGCAAAAACGTTTATTTTTTATTGTTTTTATGTAGTCTCTATCAGACCTGTGGTAAGTTATATTTATTTAGAATTGTTTACTATAACTGCAATCACAATTGCAAAGCTGTTTTGTTCAATTACAGTTAGTTATGCTGCAGTAATTAGAGTTAAACTAAACAGTAATATAAACAATTACACACATTAACATGTTTACTCTATTTATTCTAAATAACCAGCAATAATCACTGGTATAAAGCAGAAACACGTGTAGCGCAGAGGATAATGATCCCCGTCCTAGTGGCTGATGGGTTTATAATGCTACCATCAGCATAACACACGTACTTTCATCTCGACTAGAGAGCTTGCACTCTAGTTGCGTTCGTCTTTTAAATGCATGGTCGCAGGTTTGCGTCCCGGTCCTGCAGTTCTGTGCAGTTCAATGGAGTGTAAAACCCAGTCGTTACAAGGGCAGCTGCAGCGAACCATGTGAAATGGATTGTGTATGTGTAACGGAGAGAGAGATGCTCCCACTTGAAATAATCTAAAACGCCCCCTCTTTTTATTGGGTTATATGCTGGTTGGTGCATTTTGATGAATTTTGTAATCCCACTTTGGTTATATATTGATATTTCTATATACCGTCCTGCACTAATGCCCGTGTTTGAACTGTACCGCTTTGAAAATCTGGGGAGGAGAAAAAGAACACTATACAGGTGTATTCAAGCTGTCTAAAATCCCTTTCACACTGGCATGCTCTATCCGGGTCAGGACCCAGTGTCATGCCGGTCAGCTATGTGATTTCACACTGCTTTTGATAAAGCAGGGTTGACCTGGGTGACAGACTCAAGTACACAATGCTTGTATCAATGCCCCAGAAGCAGCTTGTTACAGACGCTTCTATCCAAGCTTCTCTGGATTGAACTGTCGGCTGAAATGTTGATTAGAGCAAACGTTTCTTCATCCCTGCTGCAATCTGGCTAGTGGTGTGTCTTAAACAACAGAAATATAGCTAAACAGAATAAGCAGAAACGTTCCTTGAAGCCTTCACGCAGACATAGCTGTTTGTTTTTGCATCAGCTCATGAACAGCTGCCAAGCATTTAGTCTCGAGACCCGGGCAGTGGTTTCACACTTCGTGGGATTGTGACCCATGTAGCCAGAACAGGTAGGAGTGCCAGTGTGAAAGGGGCTTTAGTGATTCAAAACTCTAAATAAATCTCACATACTAGTATATAAATATCCTGTTAAAGGTATATTTTTAGATAGCTACAAAAATTCATGAAAATATTTGCACCCCTTAACTAATAAACATTATCATTTAATGTGCAGCATTCCTAAAGCCTGTAAATAAAAGCCTTGTAGCAGTTAACTCCTTCCAGTTCCCTATGTGCTAAAGTGTGGCAAGGGCTAGTCAACATCTTTATCAGTGGCAGGAATATTTCAATTGTGTTTAATTCTGCTTTGGTGAGATCATTAGAAATATCTGCTGCTGCCCTCCTGGGTTTGTAGAGTAAGAAGAAAAACAAAGAAATAGTTGTTGCTTGTAAGTACAGTACTTGGTCAAACAAGGAGAAATAAAGTTTTAGAGGACTTATTTTCTATGTTCTGACAGGAAGTCTTGTCATTTAGCTTGTTGAAGTTTGTTTAGTCTTCAGAATAATAAGTCAGCAGTCTGGGCCTCAGTCCACATCACATTAGGAAAAAGACAACTGTTGACATTTGCAATGGTGCCATTTTATTTCCTGCTATATTATTTCTAAATGAAAGGAAACAATTCTTTTTTATTGCAGATGTAGGGTGATGTATGCAAGAAGGCTGTTGAACTCGATGAGAAAAACAGATAAATGTTTGTAGTATTATTAGGAAAAGAAAATGCATATCATTTTGTTAATTAGCAAAGGGATTTCCCCCACTTTTTTTTCTGTAAAACACCCCCGGTTCCTGAAGTACGAAAGTCTGATGTACGCTGATGTATTTGAAGGGGCTGATGTTTTTCCTCTATCTCTTTTACTCATCAGAATAAAGCTGCAGATAACATGGTCATTGTGTGGCTCAATTCCTTATAAGAACAAGAAACACAATGCAGAGTACTTCAGGCTACTATGCAGGAGCTATCAGATCATGACTGGCGTCGATTTACACCTCTTACATATACACTGTGGCAGGGAGTGGGACTTTGTTGTTCACAATCATATATAATGTGTATCTGTTATGCTCTAGCTGTACGAGTGAGTGTGTGTCTTTTGCTGTCTTAGGCTCTCTCTCTCTCTCTCTCTCTCTCTCTCTCTCTCTCTCTCTCTCTCTCTCTCTTCCCCCTGTTTCTTGATCAGCCTGTCAGGCTGCTCTTAGTGTGTGTGATGGAAATCTGTAGGACCGTAAGAGGAGGAGCTGGGTGCATGCACAACCAATGGGGTACCATACTACGAACGAACCAATGGGTGAAGAGTGGCCGGAGTTGTGCTGCATAAAAGAGTGTACTACTGCACCAGTGAGTGAGTTTTGACTGTGAGTCTGATAGAGCAATCCATGAGAAAAGAGCATTCTGAAAGAGCGTATCTATTTGATCCCTTGCCGCGCAGAGCATGCCAACATTTGGAAACTATTCAGCGGGACAGACCGGTGTGTGCTGTGTGGTGTGGTTAGGTCATACTTATAAAAACACACAACCTATGGCTGCATAACTTCCGGGAGCCAGAAGGAATTAATTAAAATTAAAGAAAATTAAGAAAGAAAAGAAAATGTGCTAGAATAATTTAGTTTCAATTTAAAATCATTTTTTATTATTTTCGTATTGTACAGTTATGGCCAAATGTTTTGCATCACTCTATATAATTACCTAATGTTGCTTCATAAAGTGGAATGAAACCTGATGAATAATGTTAACATCTTGAATTACAAACTTTGTAGTTTTACTTTGTAGTTTTCCATACACATAGTGAAAAATTGACAAATTTAAAGGTGTGACATATCAAAATCTAACAACTATGACTTCCGGTAGACGTTTGTAGTATTATTTTGTAATTTCTTTGATAACATGGTGTTAAATAAAAGATCTAAATTATGTACAAACTTCCGATTATAGGAAGTTACTCTCAATAAAAAGAAGCCCAGTTCTGCATATTATTACTGTGGTCAGAAACAACACCACTGAACAGCATTGCAGCCCTCCTTATAGGCTTAACCTGCCCCCTTGTTCACAGTCGGAAAGTCATGACAGTGATCTGCTACAGCTCTTGCCCGATGGAGAAGGCTGTGTTCATTCAAGAGGCAGGGTCCAGTTCAACTTGCCAATACCTGCTCCTCAGGTGCAAGGAGCTTAACCGGGAAGACCTGGTGATGCTGTCCAGGGCCTCGTCTATCCAGGGAAGCAGGTAGGAGTCTTTACGGGTTGAGGTGTTGAGGTGTTGAGGCAATGGTAGTCCACGCATAACCGTTACAAGCAGTCCTTCTTCCTGACCAGAAGAGTGGGGGCTGCTCAAGCACTGTTTGAGGGCTAAACGACTCCTCTGGCCACCATCTCCTGTAGCATTCGTACTGCGTTCTCCCTCTTAGCCAGGAGAAGACGGCAGGGTCACTCTCGGATGGCGGCCAGTTGAAAAGATGTACCAGAACTCTAGCAAGAGCCCCTGTAGTTGTTGCTGCTCATTGACGGTGAGGCTAGTGCATTTGCTTTGCTACGGTTGGGCTATCGCCGCACACACCACTCCACCCCCCGGCTCCACGACTGCTTGCAATGCATGTGTTGCATACATAGATGGAATGCCGCTGCTCTTGGCTCTAATTTCAATTTTAAAACTGGCAGGACAAGTACTGCTGAGTAATATACTCCCAAATAGGCTCATACTGTTTTCAGTTTCTATCCACAAAAGGTTTCGTAAAACCTACAATATATGCTGGGGTGAATTCCCTTACACTGACAATGTGTGACATGCCTCGGTAACTAAGGCTTTCGCACGGGAGCATGTTCAGGAATTTCAATTTGACCGTTATTGAGGAGGGCACCTGTAACAAATATATATATATAGTAGGTGACGTAATCACATACAAAGACATGGGCCTCGTATACGCTCCTTGAAAAAGAGCTCTTTTGTACATCGGTATCGGCGCTATGCTTCAGTGCGAGAGGTCTCAGGTTCGTGCCCGCCCTCCGCCTGTGTGTGGATTGCCCTGTGTGTGGCGCCTGCCTGCGGGAACCGGGATCGATGCATTATATATGATGTGTGTGTGCAATATAAATAAATAGCATTACACTGACTCACCATTTCCATACACCATGGAGCATCTCGATAACAGTTTCCACAGGGTGAACCAATTAAACACTCAGCTATTCCTCACACTAAACCCACACTCATACATACTTTACTCTAAGGTCCCCAAACGACCTACCTACCCTCCATATACAATTACAACCTCCCTCCTTTACACTGCTCTAATGGTGTGAACACTTATACACAATCCAACAGCAACAAAGCTCATAATAGTTCAGTCTGGCAGCAACAGCGGTCTCACGGGGTAGCGAAGAGTGCTACAATATACTGTGTGTGTGTGTGTGTGTGTATATATATATATAATACACACAGGGGAAACCCCATTCTAAAAATAAATAAACAAAAACATGTAAAACACAAAATAAACTGCACAAGGGCGGAGGGGGAAACCCCATTCTAAAAATAAATAAATAAACTGTACAGGGCTCTTCGCCCTGCTACATCTTAGTTTTATTTTCTTCTGGTATTCTGCCCGACTGATTCCACCCCGCTGTGAAAGAATAAGTGCCACTTTTTTTTAATGCATTCCTTATTCCTTCTCACTGGCTACCCTCCCCTCCTGTCGACCCATAACCCTGTAACTCTGAGATCAGTTCCCCTAATTCTTTGTTGCACTAGCCAAGCAGACAGCTTGAATGATCAGTCCTTTCCTTCAGTTTCATTCACACCGTGGGGATTAATCTGTTCTTTTAAGATGACTCATTCAGGCTGTGACAGCTAGTGGAGACTGTGTGACTGATAACCTTTAGTTCAGTTGGATTTCTTCAGGTGGCAATGTCTTGTCTCCTCTTTGGCGTGCTTTATTTTTCCTGCCTGTAACATGACAAAATACAGTTGGTGTATGCAATTCATTTAAAATCGACATATGTATTTTATGTTTTATACTCCTTATTTGAGATCAGGTACAGTACAGCAAGGTATATGCAAGCTACTTGTACAAGAGGCAGAAGTGACACATTTGGGAAAGCCAGTGCACCAAACACTAACTTCACAGTTCACTGAAATAACAAACTGACTAAGCTCAATACTTGAATTGAATTGATATACACCAAATGTGTAACATGCTGATAAGTCATATAAAAAATAAAAAACACACAGCACTGGAAAAGAATGATCTTTCAACTCTGCTGGCTCTACTGATCTTAAGAGTTTATTTCTACCTTTAGCCTATAAGGACTAGGCAAGCCTCTCCATATAGTGACTTGTCATATATTTAGTTTGTGTCACAGGACAGGAGATCAACTGGTGACCCTACATTTTACAATTCAGGTGCAGGTATACAGCTTTTAATCTTGTAATGGGTTCCCCCCCAGGCTTATGTATAGTACTGGCGTCAGCACTTGTGTACTCATCCACTTGACTGAAGATCAAGCTCTTCAGTTGAATGTCAGAGTTTGAGGATGTGTTTTTTAGATCAATGGGGTGATGTGACAGTCCATTACAGTGGCACACAACCCTGTCCTCTAATGTCACTAGTTAATATAGGTTGTATGTATTGCACTGTGTAGCTTCTTTCCACACATATGGGACATGGTTTTTGGTTCCATTAGAAAACCAGCATTGGTTAAGAGAGGGAGAATGTACAGATTCAAGGTAAGTTTACTTCAATGACGAGCTAACTAGTTAAAAACAGAAGATTCCCATATCACAGCTATGAAGTTCACAGTTAGTATCTAGCCCCTGCTATGCCATTTAATGCAATGCTCTGAGAAGGGTTTGTATGGGAAAATCGGTAAGAAATCCAATCCCAAGGCTTAATGTGAGCTTCTACCAATGTTACCATCACATCTTACCACTTTTGTATATACTAGGTGACACATTCTTTGGCTTATAAGTGAAGAGTAGCTCCATTTTCTTAGAAGAGAGACATAAGCCCACAGACCTATTTACAAGATTATATGGTACTGATATACACACACACTGGACTTAAAGAGAAAAACAAATGGCTTTCTTATCTTAGTGGGTTTTAATGTAACTTTAAAATTGCTGCTTTTGTATTCTTATGTGTATACTGTTATTGAAATGGTCTGACTGTCAGTTGTATGTGTGACATGCTATACAAATGTATTGTGGTTTGTTCTTTTCTTCTGCTATGTACTGTACTGTGCTTTGCAATTCTTTTGTACAAAAAGCGCTATATAAATGCAATAAATAAATAGTCAAAAAGTTTGTTGACTTACATAGGTAAACACAGAGAAGAAGAAGTGCCACACAGAGAAGAAGTGCCAGAAGGGAGAGGATGTAATTTGTCAAGTAATCTGTCGAACTGAGGCCTCCACCACATTGTGTATCTGAGAAGGAAAGATGTATGTATGTATTAAAAAAACTATGGCCCCCAAGGGCAGATCTATAGTTACCAACAGGAGACTTTAATGCCCATAGCCGCAGGCTGAGGCCATTGTCCCTTGGAGGTAACTATAGTTCATCCTGAGGGGCCTTTAGTTTCCGACTATGAGCCTGCTATGCATATTCGTTTGAATTAGTCAAGAAAGCATATGAGGCAAGGTTGTGTACTAAATATGATTTTATATATTTTGGTTTAAATATAGCTGTTACAGAAGAAATGTTCGGAGGAGTCCGCTGAGTTTGTGAATGCCGTAGTTTTTTTACATTGTCGAGTTAGATTTGTTTGAATTTTTGAAAGTTACCGAAAGCAAAGTTTTATCATGATTTTAGTGTTTGCAGCATATTTGTTTTTTGTATATTTTGAATTCCTTTTCTGTAACATCAAAAACTGTCCAGCAAGATGTGGGTGTGTCCGTCAATAGAGGAACTACAGTCCACATGAAGACTTCATTTCAGGGAGTTTGTAAAAAAAAACTGTTGACTGAAAGCAGCGTCACAGGGTGACTAGTCGGATCCATTTATGTGATAAGGTGTTTTAACCAATAATATGCCAGAATTTCTAAGGACTAATATATGTGTGTGTGTGTGTGTGTGTGTGTGTGTGTGTGTGTGTGTGTGTGTGTGTGTGTCTGTTATCATTTCCATAAAATAAGTGTTGAATAAATGCTCTTTACTGTCATACTAATCAGAGCTGTACATTTAAATTGATCAGAAGTTTGAGTTCCCTAGAATAATGATTCATTTCCTGAACTCTTCTGATAAATGAACTAGTAGGCGTAGCACCATACAAATAGGGTTAACCAAAGTCATTGTTTAAGCATGGAAAAAACTGAAAAGTAACAAGGGAACATATGTAACCCTAGGACTACATTAATTACAATACTTACAGTATTTCAAGCAAAGTCCTGTTAACACAGAGATAGCGACCAACACAACCAGTCTGCTACCAGTGTCCCACGCAGCATGACCTATGAAGGTAAATACAATCAATCAGTCTTTATTTTATATAGCACCTTTCATAGTGGACCACCATCAAAAAGCGCTTTGTAAGATGCAGTAACAACAAGAAAATCCATAACTTTAAAATACAGAGAAATGCTTAATACATGATATACAATAAAAAAAAAAGCATAATACATTAAATACAGTGAAAAGTGCATAATACATAATAGTAGCATAATACATGAGTAGGGTCCTGCGTTTTACGCGACCTGTTTTTTTTTTTAAATTGTAATTCAACTGCTATCCCCTAGATGTCCCTGCAGCTACTCCATTTATATATATATATATATATATATATATATATATATATATATATATATATATCGAATTCACAATTAACAATTAAAAATCAACACATTACGCTTTGACTAATTCGAAAAATAAAAGCTAATTATGATGAGTAGAAATGGTAATTGAATAAATTGGTGGGTTAAAAGAAAAATCAAGAGACCAAAACATGGAGTCAAAGACATTGCAATCAAAAAGCATTTCATTGAGCGAACGCACGCAACAATATCCACATGGTGTTCTGTACACCGATGGGTATTAATAATAGAACCATTAGCCTTGCAGTTGTCATCTTTGGCACTCGAAAGCAGCTTGTTTGTAGTCCGACATTCTTCCCGAAAAAACACTGTAAACGAAAGGACGCATTGGATTGACAGCTATGAGACGGCGTCCTCCAGCAAAAAACGTAAAAGTGATGAAACTGAAAAAAGGGGGACCTTTTTAACTATTAGGGTTGCTATTACGTATAATCCAAGACTACGTCGTACGTATTTCACCCTCGTTAAAGATGTCGCAAGTCACTCTTGCTTAGTCAAATGGAGATACGGAATATTTAGCCAATTGCAAAAGACAAGAATTGTTTGAACAAACAAGTTGTTTCTCCATGGACTATCGAATATCTTCTAATTGAAAGTAATATTAGCTGATACAGTTAATCTGCACTCTGTGAATTACTCATCGGTGGCACAGAGTGTTGGGAAATGTTTAAATGCATTTGAAGTTAATTCTAATAATGTGACCAGATTGGCCAGATTTGTCTCCAGTAATGCCAGTTACATGATCAAGGCATGTAATGACATTCTCCGAGGTTTACTGCCAAATTCAGTACATTTGACTTGTAATGCCCACATAATAGCCCTTGCCAGCAATACCTGGGGAAATAATTTTCTGAAAGCAGACAAGCTGGTTGCAACCATTAAATAAATTGTATAAACATTGCCCAAGCAGAAAATTAAGTTTTAAAGACCATCTGACAGAAGCAATTCAACAAGAAGGCTGTACTTTAAAATTGTTACTATACTATAAAGTTATGCTACTGTACTATAAAGTTGCCATCTGAGCCATGCATATCACGTTGGGGCACTTGGTATTCTGCTGCTGAATATCATTCTAAATACATCCTTTTTTATGCAGGCTTTGTGGAAAAGGAAATGCATATTTCACCAAACACTGTAGTGTTAAAGGACCTCCAGAAATTGCTTAAAGATGTGCAAAGTTTAAAATCTCAACTCTCTCTACTTGTGACCCTTGCCAAGGGACTGGTGGATCTGATTCAGTGGTTTGAAAGCCGTGAAGTGAGTGTCAATCAAACATATAATAAAGTTGCAGAATTAATAAATACATACCGAGCAAAGGCACAAGAGGTACACCACATGGACACTGCAATAAACAAATGTTTCTGAAAAACTGACTAATTACTACAACCCGGATCAATGCTTTTTCAACCATCTCATAACTTTCTGATGGCTGTGAGGATATTCGACCCACAACAAGTGTAGTTTGGATCTGGAAGCCCTCCCATTATAGAATTTGATACTGATTGTAAATCAGAAATGGACAAACACCTACCATATGCAAACGAAAACGGCAGTAGAATGACTTTGAAAGAATTTTGGATTAAAGCTGAATAATTATCCCCCAATTTAACACGAAAAGCTAAAATATACTTGTCAGTTGTTACCGATTCTGTAGATGCTGAAAGAAGTGTTTTTACAGAACAATATCAATCTATGAAAAAAGGCGGGGTTAACCAACGGAAGATGCTTAAGTTTAATAGCAACATTTAATGCATGGGGCATTTTCTTTCATGAAACTAAGTGACACTTCATATGCTGCTTGCAAACAACCTTGCATCATCATCATTATTATTTTTATTACTATTACTATTATATTGTAATAATATATATATATATATATTTTTTTTTTTTTTTTACTGCATCGATGCTATTTTTTAAATATTTTGTTGACAAATTACATGTTCCTACTAATAAACAAACATTTCAATTATTTATTTACACATTCTAAGAAATAATATTGAATAAGATGCATCAGTAATAAAGCGATGCATGACTAAATAAATGTCCGGAGCTGCTGCTGCCACCTATTCAACGCGCCAATGCACGTTAATAGAATTACTAATTGAGATGATTAAAGGAATCAGGAGATTATTAATCAGTAAGTGGTTTAATTAAGCAGACTACATGACCACCTTGTGGTGGGAGGAATGAAGTGCAGCCTAAGAAAGCAGGTTGCATAAAACATGAAATATTATCAGCAACACAGCAGGTAATAGCAGATACCAGGCTTAAAGCATATCAGCTTTATTAAATAGCAGACACACACACACAAAGTTAACACAACTAACATAGGGCATTTCAATGAAAATTACAAAATAAGCTAAAGTACTACTACTTTGCAGCCAAAGTGATTTGCATTGATTGAATACAGTGAGCACTGTTTGAAAATACACAAGCAAAACTTACACGCGTTTTTCTGGTGGTTCTTCTTTTTTCTATGGCAAAACCACAAAAGTACCCTTACAATGAGAATGGCAGATAACACAACCAACGCAGCCATTGCTACTTCAACGTGTTCTGCAAGGAGACACAAAGTCATACAGTTTTACACATCGCAACACCTTAGTTATAAACAAGCAGGACACTGCCCTGTCTTACTGATCTTCATAGAAATGCATGACTGGAAAACTAAGAGAGACAAATAGCCTATTCAGTCAATCTAAACAGCGGCATACATGAATACTGCTGCTATTTACAGCATTACGATATCTTTGTATCAGTACCGGTGTAAAGGTATCTGTGTATCGGTATTTGTGTATCGGTTGTGTATCAGCTGTGTATCTATGTATCAGTTGTGTCTATACCAGCTTGTCTTAGTTTATGAACATACTTACCACCACCACATGTCTTGAAGATAAATCCAAACAATCCTACCACAAGGGAGATGTTGCCACATATGTCACTGAAGCTTAAGAAAACATGTGGCAGACTGAAACCTGCAATAACACAAGAACATCTAATAAGTGCTTAAGTTGACTATCATTTCCCCAGTTGGGTGTGTAATGTGAGTGAAGACAACACACACACCTCTTTTACAGATCCAGTTAATACAGGAGAAGCAAATGGTCAAGAGCCACGGCACTTCAAACAGCACAGCCACTATTCCAAAATAAAGAGAGGTCTTCTCATGCCAGATCTCTCCTTCAAAATGAAAGTGAATGAGCTCGATCAATATGGTTCATTGAATGACGTATTGAATGCTGTAGAGATCACCCTCAGAGGAAGGAGGACAAGACCGAAGAATACATTTTTTATATACACAGTACATACATACAATCAAAAATGTAAAAGGCAAGAGTCATATGAAACTACGTCTAGACCAACAATTAACAATAACAATATAATAATAATAATAATAATAATAATAATAATAATAATAATAATAATAATAATAATAATAATAAGTGGACATGGTAATCATTGGGGAAAAAGCACTGAAACCCGTTACAGAGAGTCATCATAATTACATAAACCTTGTTTCTTTTTGCATTCTTAATTTCACAAGTGCTTCAAGATGACATGCACGATATCCTCTTAATCTAAGAAGATAAAAAAAGTATGCCTGGGTGCGTGTGCATACTGTACAGCATTTAAAATAGTGTTCCAAATCCATCTGATGTTGACAAGAAAGAATGAAAAAAGATTACAAAAATTACCCACTGAGAATGAAAAAATTCTCACTTGTGGTGATACACAGTCATAGTAAAAGTCATTTCTTACCATATCTCAAATGGAAATAGTGCCCTTGATTACTACTCAGTTGGTTTTCCACTGTACAAGTGTACCTCCCACAAATATCAGCCCTGGCTCCAGAAATGACCAGCGTGTCATTTTCAGAGAAAAGTAAAATCCGAGCTGGAATTGCTGCCCCTTCTTTCTGCCAGCTATACTTTGAGATGACTTCTTGAGCTTTGCAGATGAGTGTGTCTGTGCCACTGCTCAGGATGGTAGGCACTGAAAGTCTGTCTGTATTAAAAAACAAAGCACGAACAATAATGTCATTGTAACTGTTACAGGAATAGTGACTGCCCCCTTTCACTGAATCAGTAGAAACATTAAAAGGTACTGACACTTGTTGGGGCAACAATTACTTACCAATAACTTTCACTTTGATCCTCCTGTTGTATTTTAAGTCAACCTTCACAATGTAGGTGCCTTCGTCACTTTTATTTAAATGTTCAAGCACAAAAGACACATTGTCCAGATTCATTTTCACACGACCTACATATGAGCCATAAACTGAAGGCTCGGTTCCAATAAAATAATCCACTGCAGACTTATTCTCTGATTTGCCCTCCAATTCCCAGTTCACAACTGTGAAATCCTGCTTCAGCTCAGGGCCGGGGACAGACACTGACTCTCCTTGCCTCCCATACACAGTCAGTATGCTAGCGGTTTCCTCACCTGAAATGCATTTTAACATTTCCATAGACATCATATTTTAAATTAATTTTCATTAATACATGTTACACAAAACTTAAATTGGTTTAACACCCCCCCCCCCCAAATTAAAATAAAAACATGACAAAAAAACAACCATAGGCTTCACTTTAACTGCAACGTAATCTAAGCTGAACTATGTTCCCTTATAAAAGTTTACCATAGTGAATCATAGCAAAGCATAGTAAAGCACAGTGAAACCATGATAATTCATAGGTACGCATTGTAAAGTGGTGTAATAAAATATGACTTACATTTTTTTAGCATATTTTCTTTTTACCCTATTTCATCTACAATTGCAGCTAGTCCAGAATGCCGCTGCCAGGATCCTTACCAGATGTAAAAAACGGGATCACAACTGTTATTTCATTTATAATACACCGTACACGGAGATGTATATTGTTTGACTGGAATGTAAAAGCAGGCAGGAGGAACATAGTGTGTCAATATATATATTGTTTGAGATTTTTCTGTATTTGCCCACAGCTGTGGACAGAACAGAGAAAACGAAAAATAATAAGAAACATGCTTGCAAACCTGTAAGTGAAGCCAACTGCTTAATAAACGTGTGTTGTTAGAAAGATGTTCTTTGTTTGTTTGCTGCTTTGCTACAGGTGAAACGTACTTGCTTTGTCTCTGTTTCCCGATACATTATTACATAGATACTTTATTATTTTTAGTAGTAATAATAATAATAATAATAATAATTGTGTAACTTCCGGTTTGATTTCACGCATAGGTTTTTAATAAATGCGTAGGCGAAGTGTGCGCCTTCTAGGACAGAACAGGACTGAGAAAAAACGAAATACTAAGGCACGGAAACGCATCGTATTTTTGTTTAGTAATATAGTTAATGAACAAATCAAAATAATGTACAGCGACTCTAGAAGACTACATGTTAGGATAGGGTTTTTTTTTTTTTTAAATCAGCTCACTCACCACTACATAGCCAAGTCCTATTGTAGTACTTCTTGTTTAGTTCAGCGAGGGTATGACATGTTTTTTAACATCAGTCCATTGGAAGTTAAGAAATAAAAGTGAAGAAAAAGAACTACTCACATCTCACTTGTTGGATTACAAGCAAAATCAAACACAAACTCCACAGCCGCAAGGGTAAATACGGTTCCATAATGTGATTATGTGCAAGTAAATAACACGACTCCTCCTTGCTCATCTTCTTGGTAAATGCAGAAGCTTCCGCAGAAGATTATTTGTCCCCACCTACTATTTAACATAATTACGCCCCTTATTTTCCCATATTCCACCTATTCTGCCATTCATCCACTGTAATTGTTTTCTGTTATTTTATAATACTCCCTTAACCCATAATGAACATCCATAACCACATCCACTTTCTTCACTGCTATTTTTGCTAACCCATCCACCCTCTCATTCCCCTCTACTCATGTATGCACTGGAATCCGCACAAAAACCACATCCAATCCTAAATAAACACATTCTGACACTCGATACAGGCTGCATCATGTACTAAATCCTTTCTATCCCGTTTCCTGCATTTTAATTGCCTGTAGCCCTGATAATGAATCTGAAAAAAAGACTGCCCAATACCTTAACCTCTTAATCCATTGTAATGCCAAAATAATCCCTATTAGTTCAGCCGTCATAATAAACACGTTATCTATAATACTTACACATTTTGTTACCTCAAGTGCTGGAACATAATAAACTAGGCTTACAATATTACAGATCCTCAAAGAGGACACTACCCAGGGCGACCAATTTTTAATTAGGAGTAAGCTTTCGTAACACGGAAAAACTAAATTTATACTAAATACTTTGAACATCTGAAAATTATTTTAAAAAGAAGTATAATGTCCTGTATCAAACATACACATAACTTTTTACAGTCAGTACTTTATTGATTGGCAATCAAAAAAGTATTTGCAAAATAACTGTCAAATCTGTGCACCAAACATTTGTTTCATACTGTACTTCTTTTTGTGCCCATGCATATTTCTCTGCAGGGCGTTTCTCTCTCAGCAGTGGTTGAAGCAGCTCTAAAAGGCTTTGCAAGATGTGTGCCTGAAGTTGTGCTGTACGAGCAGGATCCCTTTCAGAGACTCAACAGTCAAGTTGTTCCTGACCACAAGCTTTGCATCAGTGAAAAAAGCAAAGAACTGTGCAATACAGTATGTAACAGTCAGTTTAAACCTCAGTGTTTCCAGAAATATATTTAAAGGGGAATTCTCATACCTCCTATTAAAATTTACATCATGCCACGCTCGCTTTAGTGTTCAGGGATAATAAAGAGCACATTCTAACAGGAAAATTGGAAGGTCTCATACCTCCGCTGGTAAAAGTACAATTTGTCAACACAATACGTACCGGTAGTGATTTTGTTATGCAAATCTCTTTGATTTATTTGTGTAGGGCAACTGAATGAACTAATTCCAGTTTATTTATTTATTTAGCAGACGCCTTTATCCAAGTCGACTTACATGTGTTACATGGCAATACAAGGTTAAATAACATGTATACGATATATAAGCCTATATAATGTGTATTTATTTATTTTCTAGAGATAGACAAAAAACAGAAAGATAAAAAAATCCATGAATTCAGATCTTTTTTAAAATTAGTTTCATGTTTTGACACATTCATATTTGGCTCGTTTAACAACGTGTGTTATATTACAGTGTGTTATATTACTCGCTAAGTGTTTTATGATTGTTGTTATTTGGTGGCTGTGATGCAAATGTATTCAGTGCTTACAAAAAAGAAGGACTGTTTTATCCTGTTTCATTTTACTATATTTTATATTGCACAGTGCATTTATCTGAAGCAAAACTAAAGTATTGCAGTGCGCTATAACGCAATAAACCCCAAGAGGCTTTTCTGCCTATCACGGTATACTCACTGCAGTCAGTCGACGAAGGAGGCGCTGTAGTTCCTCCAGTTAAATCCGTTCGATCAAGCTCTGATCCGAATGTGATTCTGCTCTGAAGCAAGATCGAGTTAGGGTCAGATTTTGGGCTCAAACTGATCTCAGGATCAACGCTGATTCTTTTAGTATAACCCAGTACGTCACAGAAGCAAGATCAAATCTGGGAAAACTGGCCCCAGTGAATTTCAGCTCTGCACGCATCAGTAGCAGCAAAGGGGCGAGCATGCAAAATCCCGGACACTCGTTCATTTTTCGAAAATCTGCCTGACAGAGATCAGAAGCCCAAAGATGTGGACATGTGCGGGAAAAAAACGGACGTATTTTTTCTAAGAAATGCAATGCCCTATAGTTAACCATTCTTTTCATTATCTTCCCAAAATGAAATGTCAGAGAAATTGGCCTGTATGAATTTGGATTTGATATACGCTTTCCTGGTTTACCTATAGGAAGCACTACTGCATGCTTCCAACTATTAGGGATAATACCCGTCTTCCATACTAAATGAAATAATTATAATAATATCATCAAACACTGCTCTGACATTTTTACTATCATCACATAACAAATGTTATCCTTTCCTGGTACTGTGGTCTTTCTCCCTCTTATAGCTCTTTTAAAGTTCACCTAACATAAACTTCTTATTCATAGTATTGTCTACCTCCATATTTCCAAGAATATATATTTTTCCCTTAGAAATGCTATCCTTTTTTGTTTAAATCCTCATCCCAATTTTCTCTGCTACTAGCCTCCATGAACGCCTTCCTCTTTTCATCATCCTCTATATATTCTTTTCCCCTTTCAGTATTGAAATCTCTTTACTGACACTTTTTAACCTATTCATACATTGAACTTTTCTCCACATATTTCCCACCAACATTTTATCACTTATTTCATCACAATACTATTTTTTTCCCTTTTTATGATCCTCTGTGCCATGGCCTTTTTTTTATATTCCATCAAATCTTCAAAATTTCGACTATTTTTTAACTTTAATCAGTGCCCTATTCCTATCCTTACCTGCATCCTCACACTCCTTGCTCCACCACGGTACAGGATTCCGCACCCCATTCCTAGATTTCTTAATTGGGATTGCCTCATTTGCCACATTGATAATTGTTTCAGTTACCTTTTCACAAAAGAACTTTCACATCACATGAAACTAGAGCTTCATCAATAACCTCCTCACATTTAAATGTATATATCTCCCAATTTGCTTTCTTAAAATTCCACACAGCACTTATTTCTCTTCTAGCCTCACTATACATTCCTCCCATGGTAATACCAACTGGAAAATGATCAATAATACTCAGGAATTCTAAAATCCATTACATTTTTTAAACCATGTCTCTTGCAAACAAATTACATCTGGTTTCTCCGGAAAGGAGTAAATATGTTTTTTAAACTCCTCACCATGCACATTCCATTATATAATTAAAACATTATTATTATTATTATTATTATTATTATTATTATTATTATTATTATTATTATTATTATTATTATTCCTCTCATTTAACACATCATGTATACACTCTGGTCTGATTCCGCTAAATTTCAGTGTTTTCTTATTTCTTGTCAACCAATTCTTTCTTTGTTCCCCTTTTCCCCCACTCATCCACCTCCTGTATATTTTTACCCACACTTTTATGTTTGTTTGTGCTTGTGGCAAAGTGGCAGGTGCTGATGCAGTAATCCAAAGAACAAACAGACAACAAAGTACAGGTGAAATGGATTTTTTATTTGTTTATTAAATCCAATGGTCTGATGACCAGCCAGTAAATAATAAAGATTTTGCAATACACAATGTGTATTGCGCATTGAAATACGGGGTTCCAGTCCCATAAATAATAAGCATGGTACGTTTAACACACACAATTAGACACACACGTTCACAAAGTCCGAAGTGAGTGCTCGTGGTGCAGTAAAATTAGTGCTAACAATGTTAATCTTGACTGTAGTACTGTGTTGATCCAGTTTTGTGCTGGACCTTGACGACAGGTCCGGATTCGTGTTTTGCCATCTAGTAATAGAAATAAGACAATTACTAATAACACGAAAAACAAAGAAACACTCACGAATACTTTTACAATGCTTTCTCTGCGTCTCTCACGGTCCTTCAGTTCCTTAACACAAAGCAAACGAAGGCTGCGTGAAGCAAACAATGTCCTCGTCATGGGGAAAAGCAAAGCTGCGAAGCTGGGCTGGGAGTGACTTTGAAGCTTTTATGTAGCCTGCACACTTATTATTTCCATTATATGTTTTTGCAGTGATTAATACATTTGCAGTGATACTGAACAGAAAAATAAATATATTACCTGTTGGATTTAAAGTAAAATATATGTCTTATTAAAATATTTAAAACATTTACATGTAAAATGTTCTAAATCCCTCTTATTCACTCAGTAGGGCAATAGTGTGGTGAAGACGTATCCTACTTGCTGAAATCCTTACCACAGTTCTTTGGAACAGGAATAGTGTAAATGCTGCAGCCATTCCTCCAAACTACAATCTGACAAAAGACTGCATAGCTTCTTGCTCAGTCAAAGGTAAAGGCGATGAATGATGATGCTGAAGTGCATCCCATTTAACACTTTTTGCTCCACCCTATACCCTACTCCCTCGTGCACCCAAGTGCACACTCTGACGTCAGTAAAACATCACACAAAGTGTACACTTGTCAAAGGGTGTAGGGTGCAAAGGAATGGTATGGGACACAGTCAAATAAGTAGATATCGCCTATACTGCGCATGTACAAATTTCTGAATTTAAAGGGAGGGTTCATCCCAGCAATTTATGTCTGTGTACTTTAATACTTGAACACTCTGTCTTTATTTATTTAGTTGAACACCCTGTCTATTTATTTTAATTGTTGAACCATCGCTGTCTTTATTTTAAATGTGTTACCATGAAATCGTAAAACAGTAAACTGTTTTAAACTTAAAAAATACTGTTAGAATCTTTATTAAAACCAGTGTTATACATGACGAATATTTTGCCAACGTATGCTGCAGACATCTTATATGACATATCATCAAATTATACTGTTTTTTTTTTAAAATGTTTTGTTATTATCATTTAATCATAGTGGTTAACTTTATCTTACCACCCTGTTTACTAAGAGGTGGTAAAATCTCACACAGAATAACCCAAGAGTATAACGACAAAGAAACAACAATTTTATTATTTTACTTGTCCAAACGCCAGGAACTGTGTATGTGTATATATGTCATGGGTAGGATGTGAGTTGTAACCAAACAGTTGATTATGGTTAGGGTCCCAATGGGGTGCTAACTTACCCCTTCTCCATTGCCGAAAGTTCCTCATCAGGACCCGTTTGCCTGGCAACAATGAAGTGTCTTGGGCCCGGCGATCATATCACTCTCCATCCTGTTTGTTGCTTCTGTGCATTTTCTCACACCACTCCATAGGCCCATTCCCACATTTGATGGTGTGAGTGGACCTACCCCCGTAAGGGAGTCAAAAAGGGAGTCAGTCCAGTACTCTCATGTGCAGCATTATTGTAAGCATGGACAAGCTCTGGCAGCCTCTCCACCCAGAATTCTTGTTCATCCTCGCTAAGAGAAGCCAATGGACAGCAATGTCTGATTCAGCCTCTCACAAGCCCTATTCCCTTGTGGATGGTAGGGCGTGATGTGGCTCTTTCTGAACCCATAAAGCTTGCTTAGACCTTGGACCAACTCCAATTTGAATGCTGCACCTTGATCAGAATGGATACATTCTGGGCAACCGAATGGCTGGTTGTCCACAGGGCTTTTACTGTGGTCTGAGCTGTCTGATCTCTCAGGGTACAACCCTGTAAACCTGGAAAATAGATCCACCATGACCAAGATGTAAGGGTAAGTATCTCCAGAGTGACTCAATGACAAATAATCAATGGCAATGATTTCCATAGGATAGGATGTTATGATGGAAACAAGGGGGGGCTCTCACCACCGGTCGTGACTTACTACAGATGCACCGGGGGCACTCAACCGGCCATCTCTTGGTGTCCTCTCCCATGCTGTACCAGTAAAAACCCCATCTTAGAATGAACAAAATCTTCACACTGGCCGTGTGACCACAGGTCGCATGGTATTTTCCCCACACTTTGCAACCCTTGTTCCTTGGGACCACGATCTGGGTCCGCACCTCCCCATCCTGCTTCCATCTCCTTCCGCACCAGTATGTCCACCTTGATGTGCAACTTACTCAACTCATGCAGGAGTCTTCGGGCCTCGGGTAGCGTATCACTCCGGATAGATGTTTCAGGCAATATCCTCTGCATCCACCAAGTCCGAACCGTGTGAATGGCCTGGTCCTGCTGCTGCCAGTCTCTCCAGGGGAAGTCTGGGGTCTCCTCTTCTGACTCATCTCCCCCATCATGGTCATCTCCCTCTCTTCTGGGGGCTCCATCTGCACTGGGGCAACCTGAGCTTCCTGCTCTCCAGATAACCAAGAAAGAACATTCACATTCCTATTATTTATACCTGTTCTATACATGTACCGCCCACCGCTGTTCGGTTGCAACCAGCCAAGCTGTATCCAGGTGCATTGTTGTCCATAAACACAGCAAAATCCATCCCCCAAAAGGTAATCTTTGAATTTCTCGGTTACGGCACATTTTAGAGCCACCCATCTTCAATCCTCCCCCTAGGGTTACTGGCAGGCGCAGGTACAGTATTTACAATTGAAAATCCAGCTTGTCCCCAAATCTTATCTCTGAGTAATTTGCCAAGTTCCAGGAGTTGTTCCTGGAGCTCTTTCTTCAGCTCAGTCCTCACCGTATCCTTCCATTCTTCCTGATCTACTACCTAGTGATCCAGTGAGTTTGGAACCATTACTGGGCAAGCCGACAAATGTGATTCGGCCTTCCATCCTTCAGTTTCCAGGATCTTGACTTCCCAAGCCACCTCTGCAAAGAGAAGTTGAGCATTACGATGTACATGGCACTGTAATTCCTGTCTGGTCGATCCTGGTGTTAGTCCGAAGACGAACTGGTCCTGAAGTACAATATTCATCTGGGCTGATCCACCAGGCTCTCATCGCTTCCACCTAAAAAACAATGTGTGAAAGCCCCCATTACCTCGTCCTTACCTTGACAGGTTTTGAAAGGAGAAGTCCACCCTCACATTCACGAAGGGGTCTTATGTCCATACAGTTCATCCAACACCACCCAAACCAATTCACAGGTTGCTCACTCCTCCCTATCCAACAGCAAGATCTCTTGTTTTACCTGCCCTTCTACTGCCCCAATGAGAAAGTCCATTTGTTGTGTTGCCTCTAGCCCTGAACCTGAAACATTGCCTGCATCTGTGCCCGCCAATCCCTATAGTGCCCTTCTCTATTAAACTTGGGAGGCCACACTAACCCCATGAACCAAGGCATTACCATCGCGTTAACCCCAGGGGCACCACTAGCCTTCTGACCATCGACTGTATTTGTCAGATTACTCTGGGAGCCTGCCAACTGCGTCAAAAAATCTGCAGTGTCACTGATAGGATGACAGTGGTAACCAAACAGTTGATTATAACAAATACTTGCAATTGTAGTGCCTGCTACACGACCTTGTGTTTTAAAAGGGCAAGGACCTTTGTGGTTAAATATAACTATTAATAGTCTTGCACAGGTAATCCTTGATCCCCAGGGGTCTGTAAACACACAGTGGATGGTATAAAATTAACAACAAGCTTTATTAATTCTCCACGGGGTAAAAACAATTTTTTCACCGTCAAACCTGGAGAGGAGATCCCAGGAAAAGGACAGAGACTGAATACATGTAAGTAAATCACACTCGCTCTGGTACAGCCCAGCTGTTTACTTCCCTTTGGCCTCTCTTTGACCCCTGTGTGTCTCCACCTCTCCTTCGTAGTCTAGACCAGTCCGCATCGTCGCTGTCCCCCTGGGTACTGTAACCGATAAGTACTTCCAACGTCAGCTGTCCCAGCAGTGTCTTGAAACAAAGCACATGGAACAACTCAACGGAGGGTAAGTATTTGTTTGTAAATTTCTCTTCTGTAGCTAACTAACCAAAAACGGACTTTCAAAAGAATGAAAAGAAACTCCACTCCCCTTCGTGATCTTCCCAGGTTTTGGCCAGCACTCCCAAACTGGCCTCCTCTGGCGGTCCGAGCAGCCTCTGCTTAAGGAATGGATTTACTGTGCGCCCAGACAAGTAACGTGGAAACGTTCAGCCTTCCAACAATAGCTGTATCACTGTCTCTCTTCTCCTTCCAGGTAGCATCCCCCTCAGACCGACCCATCTGACTCAATGCAAAGGGAAAGAAAAAAACACAGCAAAAAAACAGGTTCACCCTGGCACAAGCCGTAGTGTAAGCCAAGGGAGAGCCCAGTTTAATAAAATAAATAACCTGTGCTAAAACCAAAAATACTGTAGTCATGAGTCTGTTATTGACAGCTATGCACAGTACAGAGCCAACATGAGGTGTAGATCAAAAAAAGACTGAGGTACCGCATTCAATATAAGTGAAAAAATAAAAATAACAGTCCCAATAATAAATAAATAAATAAATCCAAATTGGCTACAGTACCTGAGCTTCAGTGAAGTCCTGAGTTCCAGTAAAGTCCTGATGTCCAAAGCAATCCGTGGTCAAAAGCTCCAGTTATTATTCCTTCAAACCATTCTGAATCCTTCTTTCCAAAAGTAATTCCAATTCAACAACTCACAATACCCTGTCTTGCACTTCTAGTAAAGAAAGACCCACCACTTCCTGGTTCCCCGGCCTCCCCTTTTATACTCCCCTTCGTAACTACTCGCCCAATCACCAGTCTTGCTCTGTGCTCAGGGAGGGACTTCCTTGTCTCAGCCTTGGTGAATGTGCAGTGGCAGAAACAAATTGAAAAAAGAAGTGAGGGTTTTGGTGCAGCAGATTCACTCATACAGGAAACACACAGTGAAGCAATAGACCAAAAAAAGTGAAACTTAATAAACAAGGTTTGTCACCTGTGACATGTATATTAGTGGCGGAGCAGCAGCAGGTGGAACAGGTGCGACATACTTGGTGACCTTTCCATGAATTCTTGTATTTTTCCCCCAACTCGCCCAAGAAATGTACTAAAAATGACTATGCCAAAATCATAGCCTTAATTGTGAACATTGACAATACTGGCCTGTGGAAGGGGTGTGGGTAATTCACTGACTAGGAGACAGACAGTTGTAATTGAAAACACCACCCAGGTGCCCAGTTTTATTTTAGACCAGTTCTTACTTTTTCCGGCAGAGGGCACTGTTGACCGTGGGCTGCCTATCAACGATGATAGACAGCACCACGGAAATACCACAGCTGGTCCGTGAAGAGCAAGTGCACTCGCAGGTGCTCAAAGAAATAATAATGAAAACAGAAGGCAAAAAGAACAAGGGGAAATAAAACAGTAATAAAACTACAAATAAAAGGTGCTGCACTCGGCAGAGTTATCCCGGTCGCCGCTACCCGCACAACCCGGATCACCGTCCTACTCTGTCGGCTAACTAGCCTGCTCTTTTACAATACGCCGGGGTCTGCCCAAGGGTTCCTCGCTCTCTCTATCTCGCTGTGAAACTCTTTCTTTTCTCTCGGCTGATTCCCGGTCCTGAATCAGAGCTTCCGCATTCTCGGCGCGTCTAAGTGGGCAGACCTGAGGAAACAGCAGAGCATTTTTTTATAGGGCTAGCAATCTGCCAAGACTCGCCTCTCAGCCATTCAGAGAGGGGGAAAGTCCACACACCTACCTTCCCACCTCCCCGTGTCACTGCCATGACTCACAGGCGGTTGTTGGAAGACTGCCGCCCTCTTCCTGCAGTACTGTGAACAGGCCAGCAGAGTCAGCACAGATCTCTCCCTGCTACATGGCCTTTAAGAGAAGTGCTTTCTGTTCTGTGTCTTTAAGTGGCATACCCACCAGAAACCATGGGTGCCTACTGTAAGATGGGGGGAGACGAATCATGTGGCAATTTAAGAAAATAAGACGTGATGTCACGACAAATTCTTCTAAACCCAGATGGCGAGTATTCCCAGTAATTTCGCCCCTTACAACACCCCCCACACACACACAAACACACACACACACTCACACACACTTGTTTGTTGCCTAAACGACATCTATATATTAGTTTAATTTATCAAGCCTTTGCACAGAAAAAGCACAGTACTGTACTCCCTTAATTGAGTCCTCGCAGTGTAACCAGGGATAACGTGTGAAACCAGTTGGCTTGAAAACACTGTTTTATTCCTAAAAATCGGTATAAAACTTGTAGATGGCGCAGGCGGCTATTTTGGATTTTACAGCAAAACTATGCTTAAATTCCCTTTGCTACCAACTATTACATTACTTGCAGACCTCCTGGTCCCCAGTTAAAGATAACTTGTTTCTTTAACCACTGGACCACACAGCCTCATTAATATCTCTCCTTTTATATCTCAATTTAGTTTTCACTTTGTGTTTTTTCACCTGCCCCATCAATTAAACATATTCATGTCAAAGCGTTTTCGGTAAATAACAGAAGCTTCATTAAGTTTACCAAAATCATGAAGACTAGTTCATTGTGTAAAATAAGGAGGGGTGGAGAATCTGGTGTGTTCATTATTACTTATGTGAAGGGGTCGTAAAGGGTGTGTGTGTATGTGTGTGGTGTGGGGGGGACAAATACATGTACTGTCCCCCCCACTACGAAGAGTGGGTGGGACTTGACCCCGTCATCCCCCCCCGTGATCTGCTCATATGACAGTAACGCAGACATGGGGGACCTAATGTCTTCACAGCAGCAGCACATGCTTTTGCATGTTTGTTTTGTGTCAATTAGATTAAGAGGTACTTTGCCCATTTGTGGTTTATTGTAGATGTCAACACAGGCCCCCTGGTGCAAAATCTTACTCGCAAAGGAGTATAAATGCATCAGGATATTGTGAAATATTGACCTGGATGACCTCAAACACACTTGGAAAGTCCCTGGTCTTCATAATAAGCTCTGCCGATGGGCCCATGATCTCAACATTTTCCATATGTGCTCATTTCAGCTTTAAGCATGCGCTGCTGCTGCTGCTGCTAAGAACAATTAGATTTTCTGTAAGTGGTATTTCCCCAGCGGAAGATGGTAACTATAAATGTTTTGTCAGGGTCCTAAGGAGAAAAAGGGTAGGGGGGTGGCAGGGAAGTTTTGCACTAGGAAACTTTTGAAATATTACACCTCAGTTAGTCTTGTTGCAAGTTTGTTCTTTATTAGAAGTGATTAAAGGCATTTGTTGGTAAATATGGAAAGTTCATGTTCTATTTGTAATATACAGTATGTTTTAAAAAAAGAAATCCTAAACAAGAAACTCATTTAAGTTATAAACCTTAAATAACAAACTGCCATTTTGCGTATGAGGTTTTTATTTATTTATTTATTTATTTATTTTACTGTGCAGCTGCAACAAGTTGCAAAACTATTTGGGTCTCATTTTGAAGCAAAGATTTAAAAAAATAAACATTCTAACAGTATATACTAGCTAGAAACAACTCACAACGGTTTTTTTACCTGCTCCTTCCTGGAAATGTTTTATTTCTCACTGGAACTTTGCACTTTCTTAAAGTACTACTTCTAAGAATACTATAATACTACAGTAACTATGACTACGACTACTACTACTAATACTACAACAACTAGATGATTACTATGACTTGTTTTGATACTGATAATGATGCTTCTTAGAAGAATAGAGTGAAGAAGAAGAAGAAGAAGAAGAAGAAGAAGAAGAAGAAGAAGAAGAAGAAGTCTAATAAAGTCTAGAACGAGAAAAGGCCATGCAGCCCACCTATGCTTGCTTAATGCAAGTGTGTCCGTTAACACTCAAGAGAGGAAACCCCCCTAACCATTTAGTTAGTAGGGGAAATTAAATCTCTGGGAAACCATAGCTAAATGGATCACCCTTCCTCCAGATGGCTAGCTAAAGGTCTTATTATGGTCACAGAAAGGGTTATACAGTATTGTTTATGACAGCATCCAGTCTATTCTTAAAGGATCTGATAGTCTCTGCTTCAACTTAATATGCCCTTCAGCTTCCAGGTTCTTTGTGACCTGTGAAAAATAATTCTCAGCAGTTAAACCCCTTAACAATTTACTTCTGTTAAGTCACTTCTGTCTGGCTTGCCTTCTTTCTAGTCTATACAGATTAACCTCTTTCAGCCTATCTTCATATGACATGCCCTTCAATCCTGGAATTAATTGTGTTGCTATCCTTTGTATTCTCTCCAGTGCCTCAATGTCTGGACACAATATCCTGCATTTTATAATTTTAGCATAACTTCTCTTGATTTGAAGTCAACTGTTTTGGCTATTCATGCTGTACTTGCCGCTAACGTTTTTGCGCCCTGTGTGCAAGACTTTTCATTTATTCACATAAAATTTTATGTCATGTGTCAGCCCAAGCTTGAATCTTGTCTCAATCTCTTTGTATTATTAAAGTTGCTACCACTTCCAGTTTTGTGTTCTCTGTACATTTGTATAGTTTACTGATTATATCTTGGTCCAAATCATTTATATAGATTAAGAATAGCAATGATCCCAGTACTGTTCCCTGTGATACCCCACTTGTTACGTTACTCCAGTTTGATGCCTGGCCTCTAATTATAACTCTCTGCTTCCTATCTTGTAGCCAGTTATGAATCCATGCTGCTACTTTACCATTTATTCCTACTGATTTAATCTTTAGATATAGTCTTTCCTGCTGTACTTTATTAAATGCTTTTTGAAAATCTAAGTAGATTATATCATATGCACTGTAACCACATGACAAGACCGAGCCACAAGTCCACTTTGCATGTCAGGATCACAGATACACTCTGAGCTTTCCTTCTTTTGTTTTTATGGTACAAGCATTTATTTTCTTTTAAGTAATATAAAGCATTGAATCACATACTGGTCAATCATCTTCAATTTTTCACCTTACACAGGCAAGCAGCCTTTTAAAGAGCTTGCCACGCCCACATTAGCGGCCTTATTTGAACAATTTTGTACCGTTTATTTTTAACCTCAGTTTAAAATACTTACTGGCTCTGAATTTATTGGTCCTAAATAATATTTTTTTTAAAGAATCTTACACTGACTTGAATATGTTTCAACTGCCGTTATCCCCTTATTTTAATTTCCTTATGTTTAAAACAACGAAACCAAAACGCCAGGAAATACTATTCTACATTGTATTACAGTATTTATTGTCATTATTTGTCCATCTTATGGTTGTTGACAAACAAACTGCTTTTTCAGAATAAATAAATAGTTATTAATATTAAGTTAAACAGTGCTGTTTCTTTCTGTGGTCAATAATTAGCTTTATAAATGAATCCTAAGCTAAATTTCACAACATCCTACACTTTGTCCTTGGCTTGTTTGGTGGCCTTGGTGCCTTCTACAAATGGACTGAACTGAAGGGCATTTTGTCCTTGCCCCTTTTGTTGCCATTCATTATGGACTATTTTGTAAAAAATACAAAAATGAAATCAGATAGGAAGAGTATGCATTCATAACTACGATAAAGACATATATTCTTCACTCAAGAACCATTTAGTGAACTACAAGAGCTATTCCGTGCTTGTATCACAATATAAATCACAATAAAGCCTACACCATGAATCATTACACACCTACTCATTACTGAACCACTCAATGGTAAAATGTATGACATAATGAGAAGCTGTTTCACTCACACAAAGCAAATTCTTCATATTATTAACCTGTGTCCTCAAGACAACAAGCTCACAACAAGAATAATTGAGGTGTAATGTTCTAAAAGTTTCCTAGTGCAAAATGTCCATGGTCCGCCCCCCCCCCCCCCACCCCCCCCACCCCCCCCCCCCCCCCCCCCCCCCCTGCCACCCTGACAAACCTTTGGTAGAAGGTGACTTTTAGGGTATACGTCTTTTATAGTCACAAGAATCTTCGTCAGTGTAAGAATTTAGACTTACTCGTGTGAACGAGTGACACAGGAAAGTACGCGACTAGAAATTATGTATGAGTATTAATTGGACCGGTTCATTTTCACTTATAAAAGTGAATAGAAAAGTGAATAGACCAAAAAAAAAAAAAAAAACAAGAACAGTAAGTTGCATTTTTGAGTTTGAGAGAAAACACTAATATTTAGCTGTACATATTAAAATCATAACCAGGGGCCAATAAAAAACACTCACACTTTATGATTTGGCAGCAATGTGCTGCTACATTCCAAGAACGCTTTTGAATTGTGTTTAAAAAAAATTGCAATTGCTTATGCAATTATCGTGTGTTTAAGAAATCAGAGAGCTATAAAAAGCTAGTTATCACTCTCAGGCTCAGCAGTACTTTTCCAGAAAGCTGTCTTGCAGGTTACTAAACAAGTTCGTTCTATTTCTGAGTTTGAGTGATCGATGTGAGAGAAAACTAAAAAGCATTACTCAAACCCAGAAATAGCATAAAGTCACGAGCAGCTTCTTCTTCTGATTAGAGGAAGTTGGCACATGCCATATAATAACAAATAATGAGCACCCTCTAACGCTCTTCTACAATGTCTTCATCTCGATACATCCCCATTTTCCAGTAGTCAGTACGTATGTTTTTCTTTCCTTTTTGTTTTCCCTTATCCTCCTTCAGCATGTTGTGTATTGATAAATTATCCACCTCTAATGCCTTCAACTGATTTATTAATACCTTTCCTTGTTGTTTGAATTTATTACATTCTTATATATAATGCTCTACAGTTTCTATCCTTTGACATTCTCCACATAATCCATCTACATGTTTCTCTCTTCTAAACAGATGCTGACTCAATGTTGTATGTCCATATTCTCAATCTGTTCATTATAGTTTCTTCTGCTCTATTCAATTTTCCTCTAGAGATTTCACTTCCTAACTTGATCTTTGGTTGTATATCATAATAAAACCTCCCCTTATGATTGTGTTCCCATTTATGTTGTCATAATTCTATTTTTTTTTGTTTTGTTTAGTTATTGCATTTACTTCTGCCTGACATAAAGGGAGTACAATATCCAGATCCGTGAAGCTAGACACAATAAGCAACAATAAGACGATTACTTCCGTTTTTCAAAATGGCTCAGAGCTGGCACTGTATCAAAATAAAAGACCCATATTCAGCACAAGAATATAGTTTATATACGCAAAGAAAGTGGGGTGCAATATAATATATACACACTCGAGGTACAGAAAATAAAGTTACTTACTTATGACCTATGTCACTGTAATAGCAACACTACCTTTTGTGTCAGGTGTCTAGTTAAAACAGTCACTTTCCCTTCATTTTGAGACCCCCTCCTGACAAAACTAAAGAGTGTGCATCTATGAAAGTGGGGTGCAATGTAATCTAGACATACTGTGGGTACAGAAAATGGGGGTACAGCCGTGTGGGCCACCACTCCCTCCCGCGACTAGGAACAGATCAACCAGTCGTCTAGGTAATTTATCACTCTGACTCCTTGCAGCCGAAAGGGAACGTGGATAGCATCTACGCAGTTTGAAAAGGTACGGGGAGCTAGGGAGAGGCCGAACAGCAACATGGAAAACTCATACGCGTTGCCTTGACAGGCGAAGCGGAGGTATTTCCTGTGCTGTGGACGAATGGGAACGTGAAAATACGCGTCCCGCAAGTCCGCCGTGGTGAAGCAGTCGCCCGGCCGGACAGACTGGAGTATGTGACGATGAGTCAGAATGTGGAACCCCTTCTGTTTTAGAAACCGGTTTAGAAACTGCAAGTCCAGGATGGGGCAAAAGCCACCGTCCCGCTTCAGTACCAGAAAGTATCTCGAGTAGAACCTACGAGACGAATGGTGCGCTTGAGGCCTGAAGTGGGTCCGTCACAAACATAGTCGTGATGCCGCGAAAAGGAAGGGGTCCCAAACAAAACTGAAGTGCGTAACAGAATTGTTGTGCTGTGAATTGGGTTTGAGTCCACCAGCCTTCAGGGGTCCTGTTGGGGCGGTTGAGGCTGGAGCGGGGCTAGCGGTGGCGGTTGTCTAGGGCGGAAAACCTGGAACTGCCTTCTCGGTTGTTGCTGCATGGGCTGGCTACGTCCACGTCCACGTCCACCACGCTGAGAGAGGGTCCCGACTCTTGTCTGAGATGAGGCCTGTAGGCGGTGCCTAAGGTCACCTGGCAGGGCTGTGGGAACCGGCACCATCCGAGTGACTGTCTGCGCAGACCTGACCCGCGCCGGAGCGGGGGGAGGGAGCAACACGGCTACCTGCCTCGACGCCTCGTGTTCCCTAAGGCTTTGATGTAGGATCTCCTCCACTGCTGGGCCGAAGCCCTGGTGATATGGGCGTGTCCAACAGCACGGCCTTATCAGCATCAGGCACCCGCGCCTGCGACAGCCACAGCTGTCTGCGCATGACCACTAGGCCCGCCAGGCTCCAGCCCAGGGTCTGACCCTGCAGGCCGGAGATCTGGAGCAACGTGAAGTGGCAGTTCCGTGGCCACCGGCTCTGGTAGCGGGGTATCACGCAAAATTCCGTCCAGGTATGCAGTGAGCATGCTGGATGTGTTCATTAGGCAGGTACTTCGGGTTCCCGCCACTTAGGCTCTACGGACGTGTGTCTCCGTGATCCTACCCAGGGCCTAGGCACTGCTTGCACATGCTGTGTCTGTCCTCCTGTGGGATATTGGTCCCACAGGTCTCGCAGGCATAGAAGCCAGCCCTGCCAGTCATAGCGCTGTGCGCTCAAAACACTGTGTGTGCCGCGTGCAGTGAGTACCGAGGGTTTAAGAGCACGGAATACTACGTGCAACGCGTGCTCCAAGTACCGTGTGACAATAAATACCGCGTGCACCGCTTGTACCGAGCACTGCGTGCAGAGTTGTACCAAGTACCGCGCAGCACCAGGCACTGCGCGCACTGAGTACCGCGTGCACCGCATGCACCGAGTACCGTGCCGCACCGGCGTGCTAGCCTATATCGGTACAGTTCTAACTAGACACATGACATAAAAAGTAGTGTTGCTATTATAGTGACGTAAATCTTAAGTAAGTAACTTTATTTTCTGGACCCCCAGTATGTCTACATTACATTGCACCCCACTTTGTATGTGTATATAAACTATATTTTTTTGTGGTGGATATGGGACTTTTAGCCAAAGCACAGAAACAGTTAGTTCTTTATTAGTAGCATTAATTATACAATGCAGAAATGGGTGGATAAAAAGAAAATAAATAATACAATAAATCTGAGATTAACGAGAGACTTTGATCTATAAATATAAAATGTCGCTTTAAAATATACTTAAATGGATATAAAAGATTGTTTTAAAATATACTTAGATCAATATAAAATGTTGTTTTAAAATATATTTAAATTGACAGGAGGTAGAGACAACCGTTACATGAGATTAACGAGGGACTTTTATCTTTTATCAAAAAAAACAAACGGAGTGAGATGCCTCCTTTCTCAATCACGAGAGACTCCGTTTCCCACAATTCTTGACGCAATTCTGACGTCAGAGGAAGTATCCTATCCTGTGATGCTGTTCATGGGTTAGGGGTTCTCAATATGGCTGCCTCCTTTTGAAGCGCATTTGTCCTTTCTGTCGCGTTTTCTAGGTTTTTATAAACGAACTTTACTTCGTTATGTTTTCTGTCGTGGCCCGGACGGCGACCCCGCTGTCAAACCTACTCGCCCCCCGAATCGGTGTATTGATGGTCGCTGTCAGGGGCAGGAAATCCCGCATCGATCCAAAAGCCAAGTCGAAAGCCGGCAGGGTGAAGGTCCCTCCGCCCGTGGACCCCGCCGAGATGCTGGTGCTCAGGGAGAGATTCACCCAGTACGACCTCATCATGAGGGCACTCCGGTCAGTAACATATAATAAAAATAATAAATCAGTAACACTAATGTAAGCAATATTTCATACACTGTATAAATTCACTTAGGCATTTTAACTGGCGTAGTAAGCTGTAATTAGTTAACCCTTTACAATTCTGCATCACCTGTTTTTCTACTGCTCTGAAAGTAAACAAGTTGGTGCGCCCTTTACCACACCGTTTTGAAGTAAATAACGTTACCAGGTGCTTTAAAAAATAATAATAATAACAGTTTTCAGTTGTCTTGTGTAGTTTTAGACAAAGCTCTCGTTAAAGTCTAATTAGAAGGTACTCTTGCCCACTTCCTTAAAAAAAACAATGCCGTCTTTAGTCATGATGCTCTTTAGAAGTGATTTATATAAAATTAACTTGGTTAAAAGCTGTTAATATAAACATTATTCAGCTGGTTACAAAACAGTGTATGGAGGTCTTACAATAATTGTTTCAGGTTCAGTGTTTGTTGCAGAACACACGCTTCTAGAAAATTTAAATCCTGGGTCATAAATCCATTTCTCACTTTTACTCGGGAGAGTTTGTCAGGAGAAAAATAATGATCTTTTTTAGTGCATCCAGATTTTTCTTCCTCCTGCAAGAAGGAGGGAGCATGAAGTGGATGCACTGCAATGTTTAGAAAAATGATCTTTCTCCTGGTAAATGCCTCCAGCAAAAATACCCTTTTACTTGTGATGTACAAGTACCTAGTAACACTTTTTACAAAAAACAATATATATATTTTTTTTTTTCCAGATTATTAGCGATAAATCAGATTGCCATTATCACAGTTAACACCAGTGCAAATCTCACCTTCCTTCATTATGCTGTACATGTGTTTAAAGAAATGCTGACAGTGTTTGGGCCTTTCACAATTAATAAAAAAAAACTTCCGTAACTACCCCGGTCCACAACGTAATACAGGACTTGATCTGAACATTTCCGTTAATGGCAAAATTCACCAGCATTTTGGCCCTGTCCAAACTATGTCTTTAAACTGTATTAGTTGACTTTAAACTGGCTTATAAGTGCTAAATACGGTTAGCGTCCATGCTACGCGGCGTTTACCGTGCCTCAGGGGTTTTTTCTGTGTATCCTCCAATATCTCTAAATGCTTTGTGGTGCAAGCTGGATTAATTCAAACATTTCTGAGTACGGTTCTCGAGATCGGTTATGTAGTGAGGATAGGGCCGTAGGTTGAGGGCAGAGTGCATTCAAATGCACAATGGTATTACAGTGTTATTGAACACACATGTCTGTTCTCTGTGCAGGGCAGAGTTCAAGGAGGACATGCTACGCAGGAGGTATGAGGAGGAGGTGGGATCCTTAGCTGAGGAAAGGACCAAACAGGAGGCTGAGGAGCATCAGAAGCTGATGGCCTGGAACAACGCAGAGAACCAGCGACTGCACCAACTACGGTAATAAGTCCTGTTGTGTGATTTAGTCCTGCACGAGTTTGTGTTGAAAGAATCTGTGTTTTAAAACTGGCATCCATGTTTATGTTTTAGTACCTAGAGCTGTGCTGCTGCTAGAGGCGCAAACAGTCTGTTTTGATTGTATTTCGTGCTTCAGCTAACTTCCTGTTTCTGGGTGTTTCCGTGGTAACAGTGAGGAGAGGATCAGGAAGGAGCTGGAGCAGGAGCAGCTGAGGAAAGAGCAGGTGGCTATCTCAAGAGAGAAGAGAATGGAGCAGTATGTGAAAGAGAAGGAGCAGGAGATCTTGCAGCTACAGGTATTCCAGTTGTGTTATCAATATGTATGGCTGTTGCCGTATCTAAGAAGTACACTGCGGACTGGGCAGCAAAAGGTTCACTGAGTGATCAAACTGGTAGCAGTAGAAATGAACTAACTGGAATGAGAAAGTACAAGAGCTCGAAGCATTTCCCCAGGTCAAACAAACATGGAAATCAATAAAATAGCACTCTGAGTCATTGCATTTTTTAAATATCATTGTGAAGCTGCTTGCTTATTAAAGTAAATTATTGTGGTCTAAACCCACAGTAAAAACATGTGTGCATACATAAAGACCCCTCTAAGTGTGTTCAACTTTTGATGTTCTCAATAACCAAGAATGTTCTTAGCAAGTTGCATCTCTTTCTCACAGAATTTCAGTTAGTAAAATGTTATTTTAATTGTTGAACAAAGTGTGTTTTTTCAGATGCAATGTAGTGACTGGTGAGTTCTAGAGACTAAATTACACTTTAAACCTTTTTATTCTGTGTTTTGTAATTGTAAAACAGGAAGAAGCAAAGAATTTCATCACCTTGGAGAATCTGGACCAGCGAATTGAGGAAGCGCTGGACAACCCAAAGAGCTACAATTTCGCTGTTGATAAAGAGGGGAGGATTGTGAAGAGGACTGTGCAGGAGTGAGACCTGCCTCACTGAACTGTTGCACTTCATAACCTGTATGCACTCACGACGGACACACCTGGAAATAACACATGTTTTAAGCATAACGAAGGGTATTTATGTACTGCAAGGCTGCATATAAACATTGAAGCACATTGCATGGTCATACAAATGAACTTACCTCACCTAAGGAGAAGATGATGTTCAGTTTGATTTTTAGCTTAATAACAGTGCCGATTCTAATCAATTGAAATTGTGGACATAATTAAAAGTTCCGAAAGCAAAAATCCAACTACACATTACTTTGTCTACTTCATTTGTCTGAAAGGACAGCATTGTTCAGATTATCTATTTGTGAATATATCTGGCAAGTACTGTATAAGAACAGGACTGACTAACTTGTAAATGACTGTCATTTCCTGTGGTGGGGAAGTTGTGATTTAACATTACTGTTACTCACAATAGTGACGAACATATATCACAAAATACTGCAAACACAGTTTTACTTTCCTGGTAATTTCTGACTATTTGTAAACTAGATAGAATATTTGAGAAACTAGTCTACTATGTATAATACAATTCATGGCTAAATATGGTAATGAAAAATGTTTAAGAGTAAGTAGATTCGCTGCTTAGTTAATTTTGCTTTGTATTTTATGGTGTTTGTACATTTTGAGTAGTTAGGGTTATGTGTCAGAGAGTAGGTGGGCCTGGTATAGTTGAAAGGTCAAACTGTTACAGTATGAATGGAGTGAGAAAGTTCTGTGACTGAACAGCCTTTCTCAGAACAAGCTCAAGGCCCAGTAAAGATAGATAAAGAGAAGAAATGGTAATAACTTAACAGTGGAGCAGAATCACTCAGAATTCTTGTAAATACCATAAAGAATCCTCTTAACTTGATTATATAGAAAGCTTGTTTTGAAGTACATTGTTTTGAGAAAGCACAAATATTATAAAATGGTACAATTTATTTTATTACTGCAAACCAAAAAAAAACAAAAACAAAAAAACAGTGTCATACGGAGGGCAGCAAAGTCCGCTGGGCGCATGGAAAAGAAAAAAACTTTTCTGAGAAGCTGAGGTCACTCGGCATGAAACAGAGTTTTTTGGAAAAGCCTCAGCTAACGTCAGGTATGCCACTATCCTTAGGAAATGATATGTATTGGCCTACTCTTTTCAGCATGACATGCAGAAATTCGCCTAGAACATTAGAAAAGGTGGATTGGGCTAACCTTCCAGACATCCCAACTGGTCTGAAAGGAACCAGAGGCAAAGTAGTGCAGAGAACACATGTGCAGGGATAGCGGTCCCTAGATTGACGCTGGGGTCTAGCTCATCCATCAATTCAGCTATTAGGTCTAGGATGACCTGTGGAGTGAGACGATAACGCTTTAGCACCGCATCCTTCAGCGTCCCAAACACAGTGACCTTGGGATTGATTATTTACTTATTGCATTTATATAGTGCGTTTTATACAACACTATCGCAAAGCACTGTACAGTACATAGCAGAAAAAAAAGAACAAACCACTATACATTTGTATAGCATGTCACACATACAACTGCCCCAATCAGACCATTTAAATAACAGTATACAAATAATACAAAAGCAGCAATTTTAAAGTTACTTTGAAACCCACTAAGATAAGAGCCATTTTATAAAAGTGTGTTTTTAGTCTTGACTTGAAAACTAACTGTCCCAGCTTCCCTGACAAACAAAAGCATAGCATTCCATAATTTAGGAGCTCTACAAGAAAACGCCCTACCTCCTGTTTTGCTTTTGTTGACCCTAGGAATAACCAGCAGCCCTGCAGCCTGTGATCTCAGAGTGCGGTTTGGAAGATACAGAGTCACTAACTCCTGCAAATAACTAGGTGCTAATCCATTCAAGACTAAGTTAACAGCAACATCTTAAAATCAATTCTATGCTGCACAGGGAGCCCATGTAGAGAGTCAAAAACGGGTAATATCTTCACTTTTTCTGGTTTTAGTCAGAATTCTAGCTGCGGTAATCTGAACAAGCTGCAAGTGGGATAACACGTTTTGGGACACCTAAAAAAAAAGTGATTTACAATAATCGTTTCTAGATTAAACAAAGGCGTGCATTAGTCGCTCAGCATCAGATGTAGAAATAATTGTGCTTTCAAGATAATTCAGTAGGATGGAATGGTCTACAGTACCAAAGGTAGCACTTAGATCTAGAAGAACTAAAGCAGATGGAAAGCCCAAGTGAGAGCTTATCAGCAGATCATTCACAGTTCTGACAAGGTCCATTTCGGTGCTATGTGCAGCGCGAAAAACACTGAAACACTGAAACAATATGCCATTGTTAGAATTGTTTGTAATTGAATTGCAAAAGCTCTCTCTAAAACCTTATCTAAGAATGATAGGTCGGAGATTGGCCTGTAATTATTGAGGACTTTAGGGTCCAAATTGTGTTTCTTAAGCATAGGCTTCACCACAGCTATATACCAGAGGAAAGTGAACCATTTATCCGTTTTAAAATGTGGGTATTAATAACACCAAGAACATTTTGTTTGTCTTTCCCTTCTCAATGTTTAAATGGATCCAACCACAATCATGCATATTCAGTTTTACCTGACATCAGAGTGAGATTACTGTGTCAACAGAGAAAGCAAAGCACACAAAATTGTAGATAGGTATGACCCATAATTTACTAAATATGCCAACAAATGTAATATACAGTTATGGCCAAAAGTTTTGCATCATCCTATATAATTAACTAATTTTGCTTCCTAAAGTTGAATTAAACCTGCTGGATAATGTCTTACATACTGCTTTGTAGTTTTCTATATATTGACAAAAAAGGAAAATGTGACAATTGAAATCTAACATGAAATACTGTACTATTGTCGCTTCCGGTAGACTTGCAATTTCATTTTGTGGTTTCTTTGATTACATGATGTTAAATAAAAGATCTAAATTATGTTTATATAGCATTGTCTGTCTAAACTGCAATCATTGAATGGTGTTATTGAGATTTGCAGCCAGTAACAGGTTAAATTATCCAGGAAGTGAAACCACAGATTATTTCCTGAAACAAGAAAGCCAAACAAGCTACTTTTATTTCACAGCTAGTGCACATTTTGCCTCACTGGCATGCATTTTGAATGTGAAAATAATTTATTTAGTGTCCATTTTGAGTCCAGTGGAATGTGATGCTGCTGTGGCTTCAGTCAAAGTATTTCAGTGTTTCACTTCACTTAATGGAATGAGCAAAGCAAAGACCACAACGAAGACTTACAGCCACAGGGGTGTAGGTGACATTTTCATAATTTCACAGAAGAGCAAAACTAAGATTTTGATTGTGTCCAATTGCCATTTATCAGTACATGCACAGTAGCAATATAATTTTGAAGAAAATTAAAGAGTTTAAAATATTTTTCAATTTGAATCTTCAAAAAGTAAGGATAGCACCGGAAATCTTGCTTAAGTTAGATTTGCAATAATAACACACTGAAATGAATACCCATTGCAAACAAGTGTGGTTTTCTTAACTAGTTCTATCTCAGACTTGTTTTCTTCAGTTTAATAACAATTAAGAAATCAATATGTATCTTTAAAATATAAATGTTCACATATACAGTCATTTCATAAATTATATTTAAAAAATACAACTGTGAAATATAATTTACAAGATTTTCTACAATTGACATGGTCTGGTTCTTATTCTGTAGTGAATTCATTGCTTCAATCCTCAATTTAACTGAGTAAAATATCCACAAAACAATAGATATTGTTTTACACAAAGCTTTATTTTACAGTTTTTATCACAACCATTTTGACTCACCTGCTGTCACTCAGCCATCCCACAATGCAACACTCAGTGCTAGGAGAGTGTAACCCTCCTGGCACTAGGTTTACCTCGATTTTGCAGTTATGTCTATTACTTTATCACTATTTAATGCAGTTTGTGATTTCACTTAGGTCTTTTTGGCACTGTAGACTTCATCAAGAGCTTTAATTTGAATATAGGTTCTGAGCCCTCGATAAGGTAGTTAAGATTCCTTCCACATGACAGCTGATTTGAGCTAAAATCAAGTTAGATGTATTTCGTCTCAGCACTGGAAACAAACAACATAAAAAGGACATTAACCTATTATTTGAGGCGCACTCGCTGAAGTGTAAAGCGATATATTGCTTTTGACAATGTTCTGGATGGTTCCGATTAAATAATAATAATAATAATAATAATAATAATAATAATAAATAATAATAATATAATAATAATAATGCTCTTGATCTGAAAAGTTAAAAAAAGCAAGACCAAAACCTCTTATGTGAAAACATATGTGGGGGTGCAAAACCCCCATAATACTGCGTAAATCGTATTTAGCAGCCGTAGAGTTGTATTATTTATTTATTTATTTATTCATTACCAGACGCCCTTATCTTATCCAGGGCGACTTACAATTGTTACAAAGTATCACCGAACAAAGTATCACATTACAAAATACATGAATGCACCTATAAAAGTAAAATGAAGTACAAGATACAGGAAGTAGTTGTAATTAAGAGCAGTGGTAGAATACGGCAGGGTATGGAGAAGTTCAGTGTAGGTACAAGCTGATGCAAGTACTGGAACAACTGGGAGCCATGCAGTCCAGTATTGTCGAGAGTTTAGGATTATAGATTCTGCCTGAACAGGTGTGTCTTGAGGAGGCGCTGGAAGGTGGTCAGGGACTGGGCAGTCCTGATATCCGTGGGTAGGCCACCACTAAGGGGCGACGGTGGAGAAGTCTGATTTTTCCGGTTGCTAAAAATGCGGCATATGTAAATAATGGTGTTCAACTGGTGTTCTGCACCCGCTATCAAATTTACACTTTGCCATCACCAATCCATTAAAATGAAGAAAAGCACGTTATTGGCGGGATCTGGATACTAAGCGGACGCAAACATTAATATATGATGTAAGGATTTTGCCTTGCACTTTGTAACTTGCTGACCCTCCAAAAACCTTGCACGTCTTCTTACAAGGTGCAAACCATTGCAGAAGCGAGTAACCAAGAGCTGTATAAAAGCACACACCTGCAGAGACCTGTCATTGGCTGCAGGGTAGCTGCTGTGGTACACTTCCTGATGTAGCGACACTTGGCTCTTGTCAAGGATAGATAGTGTTGGCAATTTAGCGATTTTGTCGCTAGATGTAGCGACTTTTGGGTTTCCCCGGCGACAACAACATTGTCAAAGCGACTAGCAACAAATCTAGCGTCTTTTACTGCCGACAACTGGGATTAAAAAAAAAAAAAAAAAAAAAAAAAAGAAGTCGCCAAATGGTATCATCACAACATAAATCTCACGCAGCTCAATACACCACGCTTCTCTCGTACTGAAATAGTGCATGCTGTTGTTCTCCACGTAGTGCAGATTTCCACAGATCTGCACAGTCCTGGGCAGAATCGCAGAGATGCGCGTTTTTCGAGGGCGCTGCGTGACATCACTCAACTCCGCCCACAGAAATCTGTGCAGGCCCAGCGCAGCTTTGAAGTTGCCGTGAGACTGGTTGAGGCTGCAAACCAAAGCGATAACGAGTGACCTTAAAATCGTAATGCAAATAATTATATTACAACTGCTGCCCCTTGTTAGCAGAAGCGAACGACATCAATGATTAAACAAACATAATGTACTAAATCAGTGATAAGTGATGTATAATGTTACAATAAAATCAATTACACCAGACTCACTCTGTATAGGATACATTCGGAGAAGGGCAAGGCGAAGAAGACCCTGCATATTCAATTCCTGGGTCACTGTGTTTGAGATGCCAGACGATGCGGTGTAAAGCGTTATCATCTCACTCTGCAGGTCATCCTAGACCTAGCTGAATTGAAGGGTGAGCTAGACCCCAGCGTCAATCTAGGGGAGGCTATCCCTGCACGTGTGAAAGTGCTGTGTTCTCTGCACTAATTTGCCTCTGGTTCCTTTCAGAGCACAGTTGGCATGTCTGGAGGGATAGCCCAATCCACCTTTTCCAGAGTGCTAAGCACACGTCTGAATGTCATGCTGAAAAGGGCAGGCCAATGCATATCATTTCCTAAAGATACAGTATAACTGTTGTTGGCTAAGGCTTTTCCAAACAACTCTGTTTCATGTTGAGCAACCTCAGCCGCCCCCCCCCCCCCCCCCACAGGTACTCCTGAGGACTTTGCTACAGAGACTATAGAGTTTTTTTTAAAATATAAATATATTTTTTTTTGCTTTGTGTTTTCGTGCTCCACAAATGTCAGACTACTGCTCTTTGTTCTCATAACTCTGCAAATGCGGCTGCTAAAATAGACCGATGCGCTCATTGAGACCTACATCAGCATAATTGCGGATCATTGTTTGTGCGTGTTGAATAATTTGCATTGCTCCTAAGCTTACATAGGGCGCAGTGCAATTTACATTTTGCATCCGCAATTATTTACACCACGCCAAGATTGCGTGGACCGTTCCAAACAAGAACTAGACACTCTGGACTGCATCTCCCATAACTCTTTGCGGGTCAATGACAAATCGCCACGCATTTTCCAAAATGGCTACTGTCTTATGAAACGTTTTGAGCGGTGAAGAGTAATGTTGTAACAACCAAAACATCAAAATAGTATGCACGAAATAAACTTACCACCACTGGAATCGACGTACAGAAACATTCAATAATGGCTACGCCAGGAATAGAACAGCTGTTTGAATTCCAGAGGTAGGGACGGTGTTGTTGACTGTTCAGAATGTGCAGTCAAGTTGATATTCGGCAAAGTACTGTTGTCGTTTTTTTGTTTTTCTAAAAATGGCTAGGTTTTGATGTACTAATGTAGTATTAGTATGACCAAACGCACAGTCAACAAAACCGCCAGTACAAGTATACTGCATTTACACCTAAAATAACGAATATGCTGTTGTCATAAGTGTTTGTCGGCAAGAATGAATTTGCCAGTTATGCGAATCGATACTACAGTTTGGTTTGCGTGCAATGTATTTCCCACAATACAAGCAAAAAACAAACCTCTACGTTTATTTGATCATGAATGTAAGACAATACTCCCAGAACAAAGGGCCGACTGTTATATTAATATCTGCGGATAACGTTCTACAAGTGCATTATAACTAGCACTGTGAAGCACAAAGTAAACGAACTAATACGCGGGTTACACATTTTGCATAGTCTATATTAATGAAGTTCAGACTGTTTTAAGCGTTGTGTGTGTTTTCCTTATTTAGGTTGCCGAAGGATGGCTTCCTCTTGCTGCTGTTCTTGCTCTACGCTCCAGTCGGACTCTGCTTGATGCTTCTCCGGTTGTTTATTGGCGTCCATGTATTTTTAGTGAGCTGCGCTCTGCCAGATAGCCTTGTAAGAAGGTAAGTAATTCCTTACGTCACATTCAATAAGCATATCCACAGCGTAACTATAAAGGAACTTAATGCAAAAGCATTTTTCTACAGCTCTCTCTCTCTCTCTCTCTCTCTCTCTCTCTCTCTCACAGGGTTGTTTACTACTACTAGTCAGCCCCCAATTTTGATAACTAGTGTTATTTTAGGTATGTTAGTCTAGTGCTGGTCAGTATCTGAGAAATAACCAGTAAACGTTTATAAAGCTTTAAAAGCATAGATATTGTACTTGGATATTGCCTTTATAGTTGGATCTGAATTTCCTCAGTATAGCAAGCATGATATATATTTTTTAACATACAGTGCCTATAGAAAGTCTACACCCCCTTTAACTTTTTTCACATTTTGTGGTGTCAGTGCCTCAAAGTTTCATGCATTTAAATGAGGAGTGTTTTTTCTACTTATCTGCACACCATACTCCACACTGTTAAGGGGGGAAAAAGTTTTATTGAGAATTATATTAAAAATATATATTAAAAATACACAACTGAAAGATCATAATTGGATAAGTCTCCACCCCCCAGAGTTTATACTTGGTGGAAGCACCTTTGCAGGGTTTGACATTAACCATGGCCCGAGGCCAGTAGAATGTGCAGTTTGGTACTGTACAAAAGTTTTAGGCAGGTGTGAAAAAATGCTGTAAAGTAAGAATGCTTTCAAAAATAGACATGTTAATAGTTTATATTTATCAATTAACAAAATGCAAAGTGATTGAACAGAAGAAAAATCTACATCAAATCATATATGTGTGTGTGTATATATATATATATATATATATATATATATATATATATATATATATATATATATATATATAGATGGAGAGATAGCTATATATAGAGATAGATATATAATATATTATTGGTGCTTATGGCTTCTGTTTTATGAATCCAGGAAAATGGGCCAGTGTGTCAAAAAGCTGAATTAATTTATAAACCATTTTTTTAAAAGCATAACAACAAACTAACCCTTCTGAAGTGCTGTGTTGGTACTCGTTCTCATGGCAAATCTTTTATAAGTCAGGTTTTCTACAACTAAGCAACCAATAAGCCAAAAGGAAAGAGCTGAAATCAGTAAATCATAAAGAATTAATTATGAAAAAAATGAAGTTGAACATTTAGAGTTGAGGCTTCATTATGACAGAAAAAAAAGTAAGGTTCTGCCTTGTTTGGCATCAGTTTCCCAAACTTGCAGATAAAACAGCAGCTTTATTTGTTGTGAATTCAACATTTCGTTTATATCATAGCCAGTCTCACAGTAAGATGTCTTGATGCTGGATACCCAGATACGCGGTCAAATTGTCAAACTTATTTGAGATCCGATGCGTTCAGGTCAAAAGTGCCATTCGCAAACTTTCCAGGACTCGCTGGTATCACCCAGCAAGATTGGCGCTGACTTGGGAGAGGCTACACAAGCGACAACACTCTAAATAGGATTGCTATTATTTTGTATTATGAATATTGTTTTAATAGTGTTTAGAATTAGGATTAGGGGTGGGAATTTCGTATAGTTTCCTATTTGAATACACAGGGTGCAACCTTTTTGTGTATTCTGATTACTCGAACTCTGGACCCTTACGCTAAGAGTAAAAGGCAAGTGCATGTGCACAAGCAGACAGCATAACAATGTAAGCCGGTAAAGTTTAGCCGGGTTCACAAAGTGTACATAGTCCAAGACGAGCCATCAATCTAAGTCAAGTTACTTTGTTTATTCAATAACCTGTAAATAATTCAAAACAAGATACCTGGTTGTACTTTTAATAGTCAGTGCAAATGTTGCCGTTACTCCATCCATTCACAGAAAGTCAAACTCCTTTCCAACTGCAAGTATCTTGCCTTTTCGTGTAGTTACTGTGTTGTTGTGCTTAACATTTAGGATGTCTTTTATATTAATCAAAATGTTAAATTACCTTTCTAATTTCAATGTTACTCAAGTTTGGATTACTTCTTATAGCACTTATACTACACTATATACATGTTAAATGGCTGAAGTAACATATTGAAAGGCTTCGTTTAGCCACTTTGTTTTGAGACATGGGCTCTCTTTGGTTACCATACACAGTTTCCACTTATTAATAATCGTCTTGACTGTGCTCCAAGGGATATTCAAGGCCTTTTATATATTTTTTATACCCATCCCCTGATCTGTGCCTTTCAAGAACTTTGTCCCAGAGTTCTTTTGAAAGTGCCTTGGTGCTTATGGTTGAGTCTTTGCTTTGAAATGCACTACCCAACAGAGGGAACCTACAGGAACTGCTGAATTTATCCTGAAATCATGTGACTCACTACAGTTTAACACAGGTGGAGGCCACTTAACTTGGTGTGTGATTTTGAAGGCAATTGGTTACACCTGAGCTCATTTAGGATTGCTATTACAAGGGGGGTGGACACTTGTCCAACCAAGCTATTTCAGTTTTTATTTTTAATTTTCTACAAATTTTTAGAATATTTTTTTCACTTGGAAGTTGTGGGGTAGGATGTGTAGATAAATGAAGAAAAAATATTTGAATGCATTTTAATTCCAGGCTATAAGGCAACAAAACGTGAACATTTTGAAAGGGGGTGTATACTTTCTATAGGCATTGTAAATAGAGGATGATGTTTTGTGATATTTAATACTTTGAATTGGTGTTGGTTATCCCATCTAATGACACCTCTGCCTTGTAATGCAGCCTTGCTTGTGATTTTTGGACAATAACTCTGAAGTTTCTATTGTGCCATGGTGATGTGAATGCTGGCTCCCAAGATAGATATTAGCATGTATTAATCCAGCATTACTCACTTGTTGCAACCCGGTGCCTGTACACACAGACACACACAATGAATGAGTCAACAGCAATTTTCTGTAGTCTGTAAAGTAGGTTATATATTCTAATTAGTATTTTAGCAGGAGAGTTTATCACTGCTACTAACTCGTCACATTGAGGTGGAATAGACCAAGTTTGTATGCAGTTGGAGGTGACTCTTGCCAAGTCATCAATACTATTGCCTTTCATTTTACAAGTTGCATTCTAAAGAAACCAGATTTGTTGCTTGTTTGACTTGTTTTCTTCCCCCTAAAAATATGAACTACAGGAAGAACTGCCCCATTTGTCGCTTTTTCCATACAATCACATGTTGCCTTATAGTATTTATAGGTATGTAATAACCTTCTCATGAGGGCTTTTCTTTGTGACTGTGTATAGCAACATGTGCCATGTTGGACAGGTGTATGGTCCAGCAGTGCACGTCTTAGCAATGGAATTGAATAAAATGGCAAATATCTGAGCCTTGTAACTTATGCTTTGTACAGGTTTGTATGGATGTAATCTAATGTAATTTATACTGTTAGAAACTAGCAACAGGCTAGACCATCATGAATATCAAACGTTATTTGATTAATCAAAATGGGCATTCAAGTTTGTGGTCAGGGGCTGCTGTTTCAAGTTACTGCTGTGCGTAATGATCTTGCTTCAGTAAGACTGGCAGTCAGTAGGTTTCTGAAGTGTGACAGGTCAGTATTACACAGTCCAGTGGTCTTTTTAATCCTACCACACCATGTTATGTTGATTTTAGATTCAGAGATAGTGGAGTCTGGGTTTATTTAAACCAGCATTGTATCTAAATATGGACCACTTTTTAAAATATTAGGATGGGGCCACCAGTCTGGATTTTTTGCTTATTTTAAAGACAAATGCCTTTTAAAAGCTGCCGTGGACAAGTTTGTTTTAAAACCTGCATTCACAAAACATGGTGACAGTATATGTTTTCTCCTCCATAAACACCCCTTCTGTGACCCCCTTTGTGTTCCAGATTTATTGTGCGAGGCATGTGGTCTGTTCTGGGAATGTTTGTTAAGCAGAATGACCCTCGTCTGAGGGACAGGAATGTCAAAGTGTACATCTGCAATCATGTGACACAATTCGATCACAACATAATCAACCTCCTGACGTCTTGTAACACGGTAAGTACATGTGGCAAAGTGGTTGGTAAGGGGAATAGGTGTAGCGGTGATGCGATGCAGGAGTGATGAACAGACAACAGTGATTCAGTGAACAAGTGTTTATTTGTGCTGTTTCCAGGTCTGGCGACCGTCAAATAATAAATCCCCGGCCGTACACAACAATGTGTAAAGCGCGGGGATGGCGAACACAGTACAGTCTCACACACAAACAAAGGCACGGTCACCAGTCCTGGGTGATATTCAAACGTGCAGGTGCTCTGTGCAGTGGTGCTCTGGATAGTGCTTTACGTGGCAACAGCTCCGGAGGTGTGCGTTAACTGTCTAGTGGTGCGAAAAAGACAGACAATTATAAACAAACAAAGACAACACACAACACGCAATACACTCTGAGAGCTCCTCTCTCAGTCCTTCTCTCCTCACGTTACCCAAACGAAGGAAAAGATCAGCGTTACCCTGGCCCCTATATGTAATCCCGCATGATATCTAGGTAAATGGTTGCAGCTGCCTTATTACTTGCAGCTGCCTCTCGTTTACCTTTCAAATCAATACGGTCAGGCCAGCTCTTCCAGATACTTCTCCTCTCGTTCTTTAGCGCCCTCACAGGTCGGGAGGAAGATTCATCACCAGAACTCATGTTTCCGTCACATATCCCACCGCTCAGAGTGGAGCCGAAGGAACACTCGGCTAAATCTACCTTCCCCATTACTCCCCCCTCCCGGGAAAAATAATCCGCATTTTGGTGGTCTTTCCCCGCACGGTGTACCATGTGGTACATGAAGGGCTGCAATGCCAGATACCACCGAGTTATCCGGGCATTGCTGTCCTTCATTGTGCTTAACCACTTGAGTGGGGCGTGGTCTGTGACCAGATCAAATGAGTGTCCCAGCAGGTAGTATCGTAAAGAGTGAGTAGCCCATTTAATGGCCAAACACTCTTTTTCGACTACGGACTAGTTGCGTTCCCGAGGTAACATTTTTTTACTTAGGTACAATATCGGGTGCTCTACTCCAGCTACTTTTTGGGACAAGACTGCACCCAAACCTACATCCGATGCGTCTGTGTGGAGGATGAATCTGTTGGTGAAATCTGGAGTAATAAGAGTGGGGGCCTGGCAAAGTGTACGCTTAATAGTATCAAATGCCCCCTGACACTCAGCTGACCATTTAATTAAATTTGGAGCACTCTTTTGTGAGGTCGACTAACGGGTTAACCACTGTGGCGTACTCGGGGATGAAGCGGCGGTAATAACCGGCTAAGCCCAGTAGTGACCTCACCTGAGTCTTGGTTTTGGGGATCGCTGCATCAACCAATGCCTGGATTTTGGTGACTACAGGTCTCACCCTTCCATTCCCCATTAAAAATCCCAAATATTGAGTCTCTGTTTTGGCAAACGCACATTTTCTCAAGTTAGCTGTCAGCCGGGCTGCCCTTAGAGACTGAAGAACGGCTGCAACCCTAGCCAAATGCTCTCTCCAGGTGGAGCTGTATATCACCACGTCATCAATATACGCTGCTGCATATTCATGATGTGGGCGTAAAACCTGGTCCATCAGTCTCTGAAAGACAGCGGGCGCACCATGTAGCCCAAACGGCATGGTTTTAAAATGGAACAGCCTTTCTGGTGTTGAAAATGCGTTTTTCTCTCTGGAGCTGCGGGTTAAAGGGATTTGCCAGTATCTTTTCGTCAGGTCCAGAGTAGAAATAAACCTCGCTTTTCCCAGTCTGTCTAAAAGTTCGTCGACCCGAGGCATGGTATATGCATCGAACTTAGCAGTAGCGTTCACCTTTCTGAAATCCACACAGAAGCGGTTGGTGCCATCTTTCTTAGCCACTCGCTCCTGGAAGGTTCAATCACCCCAAGCTCGAGTATATCCCATACCTCTTTGGAACGCCACTTCGTCGACTTTCCGGGATCCGGTACGGTCTCTCTCGCACTGTGACACCTGGTGGAGAGATAATGTCATATTCAACTAAGTTTGTCCTGCCGGGCACATCAGAAAAAACATCGCTGAACTCCTCAATAAGTTTCCGTAGCTCTCTTTGCTGATCCGGAGCCAATTGTTCCCCCATTGCAATCGCTCTGGTGCTCGGGGTCTCTGGACAGGGACCTAAATCATCCTCTGTATTGCCTGGGGCGATAAGACCCCGATAAGACCTTCCTTGCCTGCCAGGGCTTTAACAAATTAACATGGTAAATTTCACGTTCATTCCGGCGATCGGGCTGTCTAATTTCATAATTTACTTTCCCTATAGCCCGAATCACCTCATACGGCCCCTGCCATTTAGCACACAGTTTCGATTCAGATGAGGGAAGTAGCAGCATTACCTTGTCCCCAGGTCGAGAATGCTGCGAGGCTGCCGGCTGTACAGGAGCTCAAAGTGGGAGAACCCTGTTGAACTCTGTGGCACTTCTCTTACTGCAAAAAGTAGGTAGGGAAGAAGTGATGCCCAATGTTTCTGCTCCTGTGTTACGAATTGCCTCAGCATCGACTTTAAAGTCTGATTAAAGCGTTCAACCAAACCGTCCGATTGTGGATGATAAACGGACATCCTGATGGGATGTATTTTCAATATTTTGTGCACCTGCTGTAACGTATTGGACAAAAAATTGGTTCCGTGATCAGTCAAAATCTCCTTGGGGATCCCTACTCTAGCCATAATCTGCGCTAACTTGGTGGCTATTGCAGCTGCACTAGTGGACCTCAATGGAACTGCCTCCGGGTATCGGGTTGCGTAATCCACCACTACTAATATATGCGTGTACCTGGAGTCAGAAGGTAGCAAAGGGCCCATTATGTCCATTGCAATGCGCTCAAAAGGAGTGGAAATAATGGGCAGTGGGACCAAAGGGGCGGGGCGCACTCGACCCGGCGCTACTCGCTGGCAGTCTAGGCATGTGGCTACATATCTCGACACATCAGTATGAAGACCGAGCCAATAGAATCGAGCCAATATCCATTCCCTCGTCTTCTCGGCCCCGAGGTGCCCCGCAAAAGGGATATCATGCGCCAGCCTCATGACCTCGGTCCGACAAGACGGGGGAACCAATGATTGTGTTACAGGCTGTCCTGTGCCCGCGGCTAGGTTTACCCTATACAGTAATCGCCCTTTGATACTGAAATGTGGATATACTAGCGCCCCAGCGCCATCAACATCCTTACCGTCAATGGACCGGACCTGCCCCCAAGCGTGCACTAGTGACGGGTCGTTATGTTGGCCCCACACTATGTCCGCGCTTGAGTACCACAGGTCTGGTACATTGAGAGAGGCTGGATTAGCCTCTGCCCTAGTCGGTCCAGTAACCTCGCTCTCTCGGTCACACTGCGTTCCCACTCCCTTTGACTGGCGTTTGTTACCATTACAGCACTCTCCCACCAGACCCCAGCCGTGTCTCAAAGACGCTCCCTCCCATTTCGCGATCCGTCTCTCCTTATTTGTTTTTCTAGGACGGAAAAGAGGGGAAAACATTTCAGGATGAAAAAGGAACACATCACCAATTCGTTCTCTTTTTTTTTTTTTTCTGCCACGCTTACGTGTGTGGCTGAGACTGCCATTATTTGCATTAATTGTTTAAAGTTTGGCCAGTCTCGGCCCAGAATAACTAGGTGTGGCAACCTTTCCGCCACCCAGACTACGAGGTGACGTTTTATCGGTCCTACCGATAAGTATACTTTTAATATGGGGTATGTCGCTGTGTCTCTATGGATACAGGAGATGGCCACCTGACCTTGTGGCCGCCACGACACACCGCCCAAGAGAGCTGTCCTAATCAAGGTTTGCTCACACCCTGTGTCCACTAACGCGTGGGTTTTCACATTTCCCAAAACGTCGTCAATCAGACAGGGCCCCTCCCGACCATTTTACCCGTGCTTACCAGTTTCAGATGCCCAATTGCACGCTGCCACGTCACACTCCATGGCAGCGGGGCAGGACCTGGCACTGTGTCCCGGCTGCTTGCATCTGAAACAGAGAGGGGGGACAGAGTGCGCATAGGTTACATATCTGTCCCACTGCTGGTAGGGCAACGGGGTAGGGGCAACACCTGCCCCAGCTGGGGGCAAACCTCGGTCTCCATGAGGGGGAGGCAAGGGGGCCCAACGGGGTCTGCGGTCTGGGAGGTCTGGGTGCCGGGAACGAGGGTGGTGGTGGTGTTGGAGGAGAGGGAGGGAGAGGTTGGTGACTGTGAAGGGCAGGGTCTGACAATATCCCGACCCGGGCCGACGTCAGGGAGTTTTCGGCCAGTTCCACAGCCTCCTCCAGGGTGTCACGGTTGTGGCGTCGGATCCACGCCTGCGTTTCGGCGCTGACCACATGGCAGAATTGTTCTACCACAATGGCTTCCCCCATCTGCTGCGCGGTCTTTTTGTTGGGGGTCAGCCAGTGGACCATGTGGTCGCACAACCGCTCTGCGACTACCCTGGGGCGTGTCTCGGGCTCTCCGGAATTCCCGGGGAACCGCGTCCGATGAGTCTCCACTGTATCGGTGGCTTACTGGTCGCTCAGGGCTTGGTAACTGCCTGAGCCTCCCCAATCAGGCAGGGTCCCACCTGGCTCGCCCAGAACTCCCGCGGCCATCCTGCCGCAGTGGCCAGTCGCTCAAATGCCACCAAGAATGCCTCCGGGTCATCCTCCGCCGTCATTTTCATTGCCCTAGCCTTTGAGGGCGACATCGGTGATGTTACGGTAGGGGTTGTTACTGCCGCCATGGCCAGCCCTACCCGTTCAATGAGCGCCGTGTAGCGCTCCTGCCTCCTTCTCTCCTCTGCATCCCGTCTGCTCTCCAGCGCCTGCAGCAGCTCCGCCAGTGCGTTGCGATCCATAATCCCAGATTTAACACCACGTGTGGCAAAGTGGTTGGTAAGGGGAATAGGTGTAGCGGTGATGCAATGCACGAGTGATGAACAGACAACAGTGATTCGGTGAACAAGTGTTTATTTGTGCTGTTTCCAGGTCTGGTGACCGTCAAATAATAAATCCCCGGCCGTACACAACAATGTGTAAAGCACGGGGATGGCAAACACAGTACAGTCTCACACACAAACAAAGGCACGGTCACCAGTCCTGGGTGATATTCAAACGTGCAGGTGCTCTGTGCAGTGGTGCTCCGGATAGTGCTTTACGTGGCAACAGCTCCGGAGGTGTGCGTTAACTGTCTAGTGGTGCGAAAAAGACAGACAATTATAAACAAAGACAACACACAACACGCAATACACTCTGAGAGCTCCTCTCTCAGTCCTTCTCTCCTCACGTTACCCAAACGAAGGAAAAGATCAGCGTTACCCTGGCCCCTATATGTAATCCCGCATGATATCTAGGTAAACGGTTGCAGCTGCCTTATTACTTGCAGCTGCCTCTCGTTTACCTTTCAAATCAATACGGTCTTACAACAGAGTCGCGCTTCTTTCCAGGCTGACCCACTTCCCTTACCCGGAAACGAACTGTCAGGCCAGCCCTTCCAGATACTTCTCCTCTCGTTCTTTAGCGCCCTCACAGGTCGGGAGGAAGATTTATCACCAGAACTCATGTTTCCGTCACAGTACAGCATTTTTTTTTTTTCTTTTTTTTCTTTTTTTGTTGTTCTCTGTCACTTGACAAAGATTTGTCACCTGATTATGTTGGCCAATCAGCCTGATTAATGTGGCAATTGACAGGTGTAGTAATCACTAGCTTCTTCAAAAACTAAATTCTTGTACTTGCACAAACATATAATTTTAGTGGATGAGGAATGCGGAGAAAACATTAAATCAGTTTATGAATATGCAAAAGAAAACAAATGTTTCAAAGTATATAAAAAAGCTAAAATAGCAGAAGTGGATCAGATGAGGCAGATAGCATTGCAAGGAGTGCTGTATTGAGGTACATGTTGGGGCTGACAATAAAAGAACATACTGAAAAATAAGACATTAAACTAAAACAACAGTGAACTAGGAGACAAGCAATCCATTAATCTGGCTTTTACACAAGATGTAATAAAACAAGTGCGCAGAATGGCTGTTAATGAGTTTGTCAGAGTGCTGTGCTTTGCTGGACAGTTACTGCAAAGGTATGTATTGGTGACTTTGTGCAATAGTACTGTCTGTCCATCATCTAAAACACTGCCTAACACTGACAAGCTTAACTGTAAATATGTGACAGAAAATGGCGATGCTTTAGTTGGTAAACTTATGGAACGCATTCATGTAAGTGTCCAGTGTGATCTGACACGTCTCCCGGTCGTTAGCACCACCCAGTTCTGTCAATTTCTTTTCTTTTTATGATTAAGGCAAGTAAACCTGGCTTGTTTTTGTGCTGTTGTCATGTTCATACCTTCTGTAGATACTAGCTGTGCCAGCAAAGTGATTGCCCAACCGTTTGCAAAGTGCCAGCTAACTTGGGATGTGGCTTTGACTTGCATAGATTCTGTTTCATCATACATGCCAGGGACATTAAACATAACAGAATGTGTATACTGAGAATTTTGTTCCCCTTTTTTTTTTATCCCAGTTTTAATATCTTTAAAAATAAAAAACAAAATGCGGAAAACTAGTTACACTGCAATATTATTATTCTTCTAGCTACCTGTTACAAACCATGCAATCTAGATTTGTTTGCAAAAGCTCCCAATTCTAGATTCATTCTTTTTTTTTTTTTTTTAATGATTCTTTTATTTCAGTATATTTAATGTTGTGTTAGTTGATGTTAGTTCTGATAATTGAATGTTTGTTTTTGCAGCCCATGTTGGAAGGCTCTCCTGGCTTTGTTTGCTGGGCCCGAGGGTTCATGGAGTTTGGGCTTACCTCCAGCAGGTCTGAAATGGCAGAGTCACTCAAGCGGTACTGCTCAATGGAGGGCAGCCTGCCTCTTCTGTTGTACCCAGAGGAGGAAACTACAAACGGCAGGATGGGCCTTCTCAAATTTAGGTAAATAGAAATGTCACTCTAGATTTTTAGGCAGTCTAGCGTCTCTCCCTTCTAAAAGTTAACATTTCGGAATGAGTTTTCACAGTTCTCTTACATTAGACAGGATGTCGGAAGTAACAGCCTTGATCTTGTTTCTTTCAGTTCCTGGCCCTTCTCTGTTTCAGACTCTGTCCAGCCCGTGGCTCTGTTTGTCAGGAGGCCTTTTATACCAGCGGTAATAGTACTTTATATACACCAAGCATGGAAAAACCCAACATTACATACCTGCTTTGAAGCGTTGCATACAGAGCATAACACAATCATCTTCAATGGAAAATAAGACAGCAATTTGGATGTTGGGCTTTTGACCCTAGATTCACTTTTGGTTCAAGCATTTGAGTTGGAGATTGATGGCAGGTGTATTTTCTGTGGGCACTAGTCTGCAAAACCACTACTTAATCTAAAAAAATTGAATAGCCAGACATCTATCTGTTTATGAAATCAATCTCCTTTTCATTTAATCTGCCTCACCCGGTGTGTTTCTCTGCCAGCCATAGTTGATTTTTGACAATTATTAATAGCTTGTTAATGAAAGGTGTTTGTGACTTATTAAGCTTGATACTTTAGTGATGGCCATCTAACCTTAGAAATTGTTATGGTCTCCTGTTAACATGCCCTGAACCCTGTTTTTTTTTATTTTTTAACTTATAGAATATTGAAGAGTCCTCCTGGATATTAGAACTGCTGTGGACCCTTTTCATCCCTTTCACAGTGTATCAAGTAAGGTACTAACTATTATTAACTATTACTGGTGTGGGTGGGGAAGGGAGAGCCTGGCATCCATATCATCTTACTCCAATTGTACACCGAACTGAAGTGAGTTTGTTTCACAAGCAACACTTTTCCAAGAGAAATCGATGAGTCCTATCTGTGAGGCAACAGCTGCTTGGTAATCCAAGAGGAGACGCTTCCATTTTGAGAGGGTATTCTGAACATTTGATAACTTCTTTTAAAGTGGTAGAATACTACCAATTAGTAAAATTTAAAACAAAGTACATGTAGCAATTTAGATTTTTAATCAATTTATTTTTGCATCTGAAAACTAAAATTGCATAAGTAAAAACTTGCAGTAGTGGAGCAGTTGTATTGCTAGATAAACTCTGGGCAGGGTGTACACTGTGGCACTCTGCTTTTTGGTGAAGTTGTATTGCCTGTTTCCTCAGGTGGCTCCCTACTGTATCCAGACAAAATGGAGACTCCAGTCAAGAGTTTGGAAATGAAGTCCAGGAGGTAACTAGTTCTATCTTGAGGGACTTTGTTTATCTTGACCCCAACCCTACTATCGTGTGTGACCTTGAACAACCTATCAAAACCACTACCTACTGTCAAACATTGCTGCTAGGGTTGGAACAGTATCTTAACAATTGATGTCTTGATTATTATTGTAATTGAATTATTGGCAGTTGTGTTTCTGACCGTCAAGCTGAAAAGGATCACTGGCACTTCCTGTAGACAAAAAAAAAAAACTGTCTAATACAGGATGACTAGTCACTGCAGAATAAGATTCCTTCATTTTAGAAATGTACTTCATTAAGAGAAAATGATTTATTGTATAAGAGTATAAGGTTTGGAAAGGAAGACTGAGTCAGTTTTGCTAATTCTTTTACAGTGTGCAGCGTTGCAGCATCATGACGTCACCTTGTTTTTTGTGGCTCTGGGAATCGGTCCAAAAAACTACAGAAGTTTGAAATCTTAATTGCTATACAGTTTTGCTTGACAAATACTTGCATAATTATTAGTCATTACTGTATATACATTAGTTTCAGCTATTGACTAACATTAATCATGGATTACACTATGTAACACAATTTTTGTTCCTGGGTAGTAAGTGTTATTTCCTAATTGCTTATGCCTCAAAAGTATAGAAAATGGCTATTATTCCCCACAAACTTAAAAATACAGTATAATCGTAAATCTCGAAAAACTACTCACTTCTAAATCTTTTGTAGTCATTTTTGTATTACTTTAGTATAACTACATGTTAATTGGGATTCATATGTTGTTGTTTTCTGACTTTATGTGAACGAAAAGACACACATTTGCCCGTTTTCCCATTGGAAATAGTGATATTTTGAAATATCACTGTCCTGGTCACAAAAGCAAAGTTTTTGTGGGGAATAATAGCCATTTTCTATACTTTTGAGGCATAAGCAATTAGGAAATAACACTTACTACCCAGGAACGAAAAAAAAAATTGTTACACAGTGTTATTTATGGTTTGTAATTTAGGTGTACTGGGGCAGACATATTTTACTACATAGTCTTAACGTGCATGATGAAAAAAATGTTGAAAGTGCATTAAGTTGATTATGATCTTCCACTTGGGTCTGTGTGTGCCTATGCTCAGCAGCTCTCTTGTACTCTACTCCATTTGTACATTGCTGGAACATACATTTTCTTGACACACAATGTTTTCTTGATCATTACCCTAGAGGCTGCAAACAAGCCTGTCTGTGCAGGACTATGAGAGGAAAGCAGAATGCTGGAACCAAGCAGCTTGTTAATTACACTCATTTTCAGTTACAGAGCAGTTAATTTTCTATGTGCTGTCGATTAATTTTAATTTGTCACAGGATTTGGGCAGTTGGTGGTGCACTTTTCTGGCTTTTATACTGTTTGTGCAAAGCTCTAAGAAACAAACGAGATATATATATATATATTTCACCAGTCGATTGTAAAAGATATGTGGTACACATTTGCCACAGTGTGTATATTGTAATAGCCTGTATGCCATAACCATAAATATGCTTTAATTTGACAAAGAGCCATTCAGAATCTGATTCAGTCCGTGACAGCTGATCTTGAATTGACATTAGGAGGGAGAGACACTCTTTGGGGCGTTGTGTGAATCTGACAACTTTCACTAAACTCTAGGGCTGCAACGAAGGGTACATTTTGACTTTTGAAGGTTCGGAACACATTACGGAAGGAAGGTTCGAACCTTTGATGGTACTCATTTGCATAATTTCCTGGTGACATCACCATAACTACTTGTTTATATTTGATTGAAAATCCTATTTTTACGGGAATCCATATAAGTGGAATAAAACACACGTAGTTTAAAAATATGTTGTATAGAACAATAATCATGTTTTTATAATTTCAATAAAAATACACGTTTATTTACACGTAATTGAAGATATTTGCGATACATACAGTAAGCTTGCATTGCACAACTGCAGCAGGCTTAGGGAAAAAAAAAACCCTTGAAGTAACCATTCCAAGCAGGGTGTCAGTCACATTTTACTACTACCAATTTGAACTTATGCTTGTCAAGTGACCCCAGAGATAAGTTACACCTCCATGATATGAGTCGCTTGCACAATTTGCATTCAGCTTTTTGTTGTGGTCATCTGTGCATTTAACAAAAAAAATCCCAAACAGCAAAGGGGTTTCAAGACATTTCTATATAACGCTTTGCTGTCGAGATAGAAAATAAAGACCTTAAAGATTTGCTTCTGGATAACACGAGCGGGAGGGGGGGAGGGATGGATGGTGCTTGGTTTTCAAAATTAAAATTGTTAGTGTTATCGTATATGTTTCAAACATATTCTACCATAGCACTTCTCTTACACTGTTTTGTACTTATTTTACTGAAGCACTACAACCGCTATAGGTACTGCCCCAGTGCTTTGGATACTATACCCTGCTCCTACACGGAGCGGGCACCATAGAGAGTTGCTTTATGTATATTGATTTGGTAGCGGATTTTAATGCAAAAACTTTTGTTTATGTAATATGCATTATACAAATCAATATCAATTTTTTCATGAGTGACATTTGTGTGATTTTATAGTATTCATGTATTGTCAATAGTGTCTGATGAACTTTTTGAAGGTTTGAAACATCCTTTGAATCCTTGGCCAACGAACGAACCTTTGAACACAGCCCTACTAAACGCTGTATAATTGAGCTCGCCAAGGAATCTGCATAAGTTTAAAGAGTGGTAGAGGATGTTAAAGCCTGTTTGCATCCCCTTTCTCTTTTTGGCAGCTGTTAGCAATGGAGCTTGGTGTTGTATCCACGCAGATCACTCGAGCAGATAAAGTGGAGCACCTTAAGAGGAAAAGGCATGTTGCACCTCGTACTATAAACTCAAGTAAGTACCAGTACGTCTGATGCTAATAAATAACATTGACGGCAATCTTTTTTTTTTCTGTAGCTGTTGCCTTGATGATGCAGTTTGGAAAGCATCTATTGCATACAAATCAAATAATTTCTAAACTGAAGCTGTTCAATACTATATGATGTGCAAGGTCACATCTAACCTGATGTATAACTGCTGTAGAAAACTAAACCACACAGTAGTCATTATAGCCCATCTTGAAATAAGCTCAGTTTGGGCGGTCTGTCGTATTGATTAGAACACTGCCCTGGGACGTGTTCAAAAGATTTCCATTAAAGGGTTTTGTAGTGTCTAGTATATTACAATCTCTCACATTAACAATTTCACTGAAAAAAAAAACAAAAAAACTTCACGTTAAACAAACATATAATCAATTGTTTTGGACTTTAGACACTAATGTAGCCATTCTACAAACCCTCCAATGTGTCTTTGGCACCATGTATTTTTTTCTGAAAAGAGAAAAACAGCCTTTGAAATTAACTAGAAATTGACATTTTAGGAATAGCCAATAAACCTTAAATTTAAATTCCTCATTGTGTTTGTGTCTAATATATGCATCATATAGACTGACTGTAGGTGGTACTGCTTTATAGCAAGGGCTAACTGTATTGTGTGTATGCATGCTGTGCCAATAAGCAAGCCCATTAAATACATGAGAATTTCTCTTGGCAGATCAGTCACTAGGTGCGAGACCCAGGGCTATCTCTTTGGGGTTCATGGCTGGTAACTCGATGATGGAGGACGTGAGGATTTCTGGGATGGTTCAACAGGTCAAGGAGGTGCTTCCACACGTGCCCCTCGGCGTCATCAAGAGAGATCTTGGTATGTACATTCTCTTTCCCATCTCCAGCTGCTCTTTGAATGGGCTCCAATTACAGTTAGCCACAGCTGCTGCTTTCCTCTGTAGAGAATGCATATCCCCAGCGATATATTTAGAGAATCATCCATCCTGTAGTAAGACTGTTCTTTTACAGTAAAACTTGAAAAGAAAGCTGTCATCACATTCTTTCATGTCCTACGAGTTTAACTTGTCAGGTAAAATATTCAGTGTAGGTAAGAAATTACTAACACACCAGTCTTGTTATTTTGAGGTGATTTGAGCAATACAAAAATGGCTATAATTTCCAGCCACAAAACAGATTTTATATTTGCTTCTATCTGAAACAGTCCAAACAAACTGTGTTGACACAACCATCACTAACCTGCTGGAGGGAGCAGAGGAAATGAACTCAAACTCCTCTGGTGGGCTGAATGTGGCTGCTGTCCAGACAAGTTCCTTCAGTGCCATTGGAGACACAGCCTCAGCTCCTGCTTTGAAGGTAATGTATTTAGTCTATAGAAGTGCTTGTTGAGTTTTTTGGAAACTTGCAGTTTTTTTAACATATCTAGAGAGAACTTGATGAAACACAATTTAATGTGTAAACATAGTTTTGATATTTTATTTAACATCATGTAATCAAAGAATTTACAAAATTAGATTGCAAAAGTCTACCAAAAGCCATAATACAGTATTTTTTGTTAGGTGTTTGTCACGGTATATAATTAAATATGTTAATAAAGCATTACTTGACAGGTTTTGTTTGACCTGTGTGAAGAAAAATTAGTTAATTCTGTAGGGTGATACACACATTTTGGCCATAGCTGTACAGTTGTCAGGGAGTGAATGCCACTGACCAAGCTTGTTCATGTTGCACTGAATTGAAAGAAATGATTTTTTTGTTTTATGACAGCCTAATGCTAAATCCTTTGGGAAATATCCAGATGACAGCCACATGTCACTGCAAGACAGAAAAGAGGCACTGTACAAATATGCAAGAAGGTAAGATAGATATCTATGGTCCAACACAACAAGCTAGCCAAAGATCAAACTGCTTTAATCTATTGAGCGTTTGCCATTGAAGTTTATTGCTCCAGTGCAGTTTTTTTTTTGTGTGTGTGATGTATTTTGGGAATGGATTCCAGATTAACTGGAACTTTTCCTCTCGCTGTTTTGCCAAAAGCTCAGATATACATAACTAAGCTCACCGTAAAACCTGTAATGTCTCAAACTGCAATAGGAAAACCCTGTTAATCTTTAAGTCAAAGCTCTGTAAGACTAGCCCTATATACCTTTCTAAATGCAAAGTCAATGTTTTAATGTGTTTTTATTATTTAAGGGGTTTCTCTCTATTAGCTAATTGTGAAGTTAAGTACCGTGAATAGAGGGGTAGATTATGGAATTGCATGAGTGATACTGTATGCTGTAATTCAGACATGTACTTTTCTGGTTTCTTTGCAGACGTTACATAGAAAAGCATGGACTGAATCAGCAAACGGACAATGCCCAGTGATTTGTGATGACCAATGCATATTAATTTGTGTGGAAAAGCAGCCATTTATTGTCAAAAGATTTTTAATGAAGTGGGGAGGAAGACTTCATGCGGAACAGTTCATGTTATCTGTAATGGGGGGGGGTTGGATTATTAAAATGGAGATGGTTTTGAACTATTTGCATGGCAAGCATGCATGCACCTTGTTGTTTTTAATCGTTTCTCTTTACAAAAAAAATATTTTGGTAAAAAAAAAAAAAAAAATGGATTATGATATTCAGTGTGACAAACTACGATATATATATATATATATATATATTATAATATACATATATATATCACACCTCCATATATATATATATATATATATATATATATGTGTGTGTGTTAGGGGTGGTTTGAAAAACTAAAATGCAGAGCTTGTTTTAATTTAAAGCTGACATTTAGTAGATTCCTTATATTGTTAAGAGTTAAGTATTGTAATAAATTAAGGTCAGCATTTCTATGACTGATAACTGCAGTTTATCACCCCAATATTAACCCTGTCTTCACCTCTGTAGCAGCAAGATTATTTTGAGTGAGTTTTTTATGCCGTCACATAAGATACCTGTGCAGTTCTGATCAAACTCCATGCACTGATGCGAATAAAAAGCTTTTGTTATGAAAGTGCCTGTAGGTCTACATGGAAATTAGCTAGTGTTTGTCATGGGCTGTACCTTGGTGTAGATGAGCAGTGCCCCCCCCCACCCAGCACCACCACCACAAAACAAAACCACATTTGTAAATTTAACAAAGCATTTTCAAGTATATCAATATTGGTGGTCTGGAGACTCACAACTTACACTTTTCAAGTTTGCTGCTGCACCTCTTTTCAGAAAAGCTTCTGCTTGTACTCAAGAGATTGAAATTGTATATACTTGTTGGCACATGATAGGTTAAAATGTTTTGGGACCTAAACAGATCCTGAATAAATTGTGTGGTAGTTATTTAAATGTCAAAATGCAGTGTTTGCGTAGATTTTATTTCATATTTATAATTCAGTTGGCCACTGTTTGATACAGATGCCACAAAGCTGACAGTCCAGATGACTGCTGTATCACAGAGGTGTTCCTTATTTCTGTTTCTTCTGCAATATAGAAGTAATCATTTACCATTGAATGTCTAGAGCGGGGGTGGCTAACCCTGGTCCTGGAGAGCCACAATCCAGCAGGTTTTATAGGTAACTCTTAATCAATTTCTGAAGAATGCAAGCTGTTGATCAATTTGGCAACTTCATTTGTTCAGTTAAATCAGGAGGGGTCGGCTCTGATCCACGAGAGCTGCAGGGTGTTCAGGTTTTTGTTCCAGATTATCTCTAAATTATTTAATTGAACAAATTACTGCTTAACTAGTCAAAATTAAATTGTTCCAAGTCTTTAGAAAGGGGTGATTAAGGGTTACCTATAAAACCTGCTGGATTGTGGCTTGCCAGGAACAGGGTCTAGGGTATGATCATAAGGGATTCTGTTAAAGATCCGAAATGTGATGGATATAAACTCCTTGACTTGTTAACCTGATGTTAATCTTCCTTGTTGCCCCCAGGTCTTGGTTAACATCACTAATGATAAAAATTGATATGTTCCCCATAAATTTAGCTGTTTTTTTTTTTTTATTGCATGTTTGTGTATTGTACATTACTCTACTTCAATGTTGTATCTACCAATAAGTAGGGAGGTATAACGGGGCTAATCTGCATTACCCCAGTTAAAGTAGCTGTTTTCTACAGAGGGTGGTGGTTCACAAGAAATAGTAAAATGTCATCCGTGCAACAGGAATTCATGTCAGTTATTATTACATTTAATCAGTAGAAATCTGATAGAAGTGTGCGAGGAGAGGACTTTTTACAAGCTGAACCAAGGTTTGTTTGGATTTTTTTTTTTTAAATTGATTCCAAACTTTAAGAAAGCAAGATGCAGTTAAATGGCTGTGAATATATACAAATGAAGTACATATGAAACTAGGAAAACATCCATAACTGAAACACTAGAGATACATTTGGACATACTAAAAGAAGAAAACTTTAATGACAAACGTTTTGACTAAAGATAAAAAAAAAATTGTCGAAACGTTTTTCATTGGATGTTAACCCAAGCATGTTCCAGTAAGATGCTCTCCCAGGAGCAGGTGTTTTTTGGCTGTATCTATTTTCTACAGAATTATTTTGGAAATAACGTCCTTTTATTCAGAACACCGCGAGGCATTATAAAGTACTTCAGAAACCATACAAACTTTGCTTGTTTTTTCAACACAATATTTTATTTATTTTTAAGTATTGTTATGATGTATTCTGCTTAGAGATACATGTATAAAAACATGTTATTCCCTGACCTGAGGGACCCTGCAATACTTTCTGAAAGTTTTGTTGAAAAATATTGATGTTTGGGCAAATTACAAGACATTGTTTCAGCTGAGTGATTGCAATGACATAATGCATGTTTATTCTCCAGGTCTTTATAAGCAATAATGAACACTTCTCTCAGTTATTTTCTCAAAATAAATATAAAATAGTTATTCATTCTATTATCAATAATAAGGAAAATAAAACATACATGATCCATTTAGTTCATGAAGTACTATCTGCTTATAGCCACTCATTTCTTGATATTTTTAAATATTATAAACACATATACAGTACCTATAGAAAGTCTACAACCGCTTGAACTTTTTTCACATTTTGTAGTGTCAGTGCCTCAGAGTTTCATGCATTTTAAATGAGGATTTTTTATCCACTTCTACACACCATACTCCCATTTTTTTTATTGAGAAAAAAATGATATATTAAAAATAGAAAACTGAAAGATCGTAATTGGATAAGTCTCTGCTGCCTCCACCATGCTTCACAGTAGAGATGGTGTTCTTTGGGTGATGCGCTGTGTTGGGTTTGCACCAAACATAAAGCTTTGCATTTAGGCCAGAAAGTTCCATCTTAGTTTCATCACACCACAAAACTTTTTGCCACATGGTTACAGAATCTCTTGTGCTTTTTTTTTTTTTTTTTTTTTTTTTGCATACATCAGTCAGGATTGAAGCTGGGCTTTCTTGAGTAATGGCTTCCTTCTTGCCACCCTACCATACAGGCCAGATTTGTGGAGTGCTTTGGGTATCATTGTCACATGCACACTTTGATCAGTTTTGGCCATAAAAGCCTGTAGCTCTTGCAAAGTTGCCATTGGCCTTTTGGTAGCCTCTTTGATCAGTCTCCTTGCTCGGTCATCCAGTTTGAAGGGACGGCCTGATCTAGGAAGGGTCTTGGTGGTGCCATACACCTTCCAATTCTTAATAATCGTCTTGACTGTGCTCCAAGGGATATTCAAGGCCTTTGATATTTTTTATACCCATCCCCTGATCTATGCCTTTGAACAACTTTGTCCCAGAGTTCTTTGAAAGCGCCTTGGTGCTCATGGTGAAATCACGTGAATCACTACAATTTAACACAGGTGGAGGCCACTTAACTTGGTGTGTGATTTTGAAGGCGATTGGTTACACCTGAGCTCATTTAGGATTGCTATTACAAGGGGCGTGGACACTTATCCAACCAAGCTATTTCAGTTATTATTTCTAGAATATTCTTTTCACTTGGAAGTTGTGGGGAAGGATGTGCGGATAAATAAATAGATAAATAAAAAAGATATTTAATCCATTTTAATTTCAGGCTATAAGGCAACAAAAGGTTAACATTCTGAAAGAGGGTGTAGACTTTCTAAAGGCACTGTGTGTGTGTGTGTGTGTGTGTGATTAAAACATATGAGTCAGAATACATTTTTTAATATAAATATAAGTCAAATACATCAGAGTTAGAGTGTTTCCCCCTTTTTTTTATTAGCTCTAAAGAAGTTTCTGTGATATTTTGTTTGTGCTTTTGACCATACCGGGCTGCTGTAAACTGTTTCTGCCCTTTAGACACTGAATGCCCCTCTCAGTGACGTCACACGAAATGTATGATGTGTTTCAAGCTTGTAGTGCAAAATACGGTAGCTTCCTAAGTCATCAAAACGAAGTGTTTATTATTATTATTATTATTATTATTATTATTATTATTATTATTATTATATTTACATGATCACGGTCTTAGAAGCCCACTTTAGTATGATTGTGTTAACACAATTGCTGTGAGAGCGGGATTCGGATACAATATTGTCGTCACAAATCACGGGATAAGATGTTGCAACAATCAAGGGATTTTTCTATGATCTCTACATTTCTTAATTTAAAATAATTAAAGGCTAAATATATACAAGCCATGAATGCTTGCGATTGGTGGTTGGTGCACCCGGGGTGTTTCATTTTTGTAATAGTTGCAATTGTTCATTATTTTGACTTGTGTATTCTGGCAAGGATGGGGTTAATGCCACATCCATAAAAACCTTGTGAAGAATGAGGTAGTTGCTTGATTGATGGTAGATAAGGCTCCAGCCACAGTATAAAATGACCCACTATGGGCTCATTAAGGGGGTGGTTGGAGAGGTACAGACGATTGCTAGGGGTTAAGTTTTTAAGTATTTTGTTTGGTGAACCTGTTGTTTGAGAAGAATTTTGTTTTTACTTAATACACCTTCTGCTCCGGCAGTTTCTGTCCCGCGGTTCATTCTAGTATGTACTGCTTCCTGGTCTTGGCACACACCACACGGCCCATCCTTTGAAAACACAATGTTGACAGGTGTGCATTGGACATGTTAATTCCTGCAAATATACAGTACACTAATGTACTTCCAGTAAAGGTGAAACAACTTCCATAGTAAATGCCAACATTTTGGGCGTCACTTGTAGGCACATTTTCTTTTTACTAGACCCATCCTTCCTTGTACAATCTCCCTGACAATAATTACATGTATTGCAACAGACAGTACATCCTGGACAACGTCACGGCGGAATTTCCCAGACGACGAATGACGAGTTAAGTTACGGGTTATTTATTTACTACAAGCACTTCACATGAAGTTCATTCATTCAAAAAATCTTCCAACATGGCAAAGCTGGTAAATCACAGTTTGCTACGGGAGGTCAGGAGATGTTTTCGGGATCCTCGATTCCAGTCACAGCTTTCTCCTTTACGAGCAATCGCTAACAGTGCAGTAGACCCTGGCCAAGTTCGAGCGGGCTCGGGCAATGCCTGCTGTGAATCTGCACCCCACCCGGAGACTACAGGAAGCGGCTGGAGCACTTACTCTACACGGGCAGACCTGTTCAAGGCAGTTTGTGCTATCGCTTTGGGGATCGGCGGGGCCGCTTTGCTTTATTCCAGGCGACAGGGTGAGAAACAGCCGCAGAAGGAGAAAAGTGAAGGCGGCGTAAGGAGTTCAGTATTTGAACACATCCTACCTACAGCCCGGTGTGCTTCCCCGTTCAAACCAGACAGCCCTCGGTACAAATACAACTTCATCGCTGACGTGGTGGAAAAATCAGCACCTGCTGTTGTGTTCATTGAAATTATTAAAAGGTAAGAACTACTATAATTACAAAAGGTAGAAAAAGGTAAAACTATATATATATATATATATATATATATATATATATATATATATATATATATATATAATGTCCTACTTTTATTGATAAAGTATGTGGTTTTGACAAGAAACAAACTGTAAATCGAATATTGTTATAAAATAAGTACATAATATAATAACTTGTCAGTTCCTGAAGTCTGTTTACACCACTGCTGTGCGTACGTTTTGAATAGACTACAGCTGTGTACTAATAACTGTGTTAACCCACTCCGCTTTCCATTTCGTCGGTCAAAATGTAAGCTTATTGTAAAGCTTATTGTATTATGTAAGCATATTGGCTTTCGACAATTTGAATCAACTTTAAAATACATATTAATTTTATGTGTAGTAGAAAGGTCAAAGGTAATCCAAGTGATGTTTCTGGCATAGTCGACAGTGTTGCTGATAAAATCTAGATACATGCAACAAACAAACAGACTGGACACTTTTATATAAACCCCAGATTATGATTTACTTGTGGTAAACAAGGCCTGTAGCAGGTTTCTTCACCATTTTATAAATAAGCTCTTCCTTAAGTTATAATGTGAATCTCTAAAGATCTCTCTGTATCTCCCTGGGTGACCATGTTAACTTAGTTTTGTATTTGAAAGCGCTTTATATTTATTTGTGAGCATTCTGTATAATACAGGGAAATATATTGTTGTAATCTCTGAAGACAACCCTTTCTGTTTTCTTTTAAATTCAGACTGGTGGAGGTGTAGCTTGGATTTTAAAAAGCATTTCACTGTACTGTGAGCCGTTACCAAGCAGAAGCATCTGCCCTCATCCCCTGTATTGAAAGGTGAAACAGTATGTGGCAGGTATCGCGCGTCTATGCTTCTATAAAACGTGTGTGGACTTCCATAGTTCAATCTGTATTCAGGGAGTTTAAAACATAATGTGACATGTTTCAGCCCTGGTATGATGCACACAAGTCTGCTTTACCTGTTTTCCTAGTCTTGTGTACCATAGAACCAGTCCAGCAGTATTTGCTGCCTTATTGGGATTATTTTGTGTTAACCTGATTTGGTAAACCTTGATTATAGATGCTTGTTCACACCCTTTTTCAATACCACTTATTACTTTGAGCAGATGAGTCATCATAGGTGATTAACTAGGTTACTTTCCTCATACTGTAAATTGTTAAGCAATTAAACATTTCTTGTCAAAACAAGAACTCTATATTTATTTATTTATTTATGTATTTTTTTATATTTACTGACATTTTTTAACTTGTAGTTCTGGGATTGATGTTAAGAATCCACAGTACACAAATCCACAGGATGGGAATAAGACTCTAGTTCTAGAACAGTTTGATCTATTCCAGGGTTACTGTGAGACTAACTGGCTGCAGTGTATAGTCAACAAGCTGGAGGTTGTTTAGTGAATTTCATATTAACCCCATAAGCCTGGTACACAAGGAACTGAGTGGTTGTTAAAACATTTTCTTAAAATACATTTTAGAGTGACTCAAGTATCACAAGGCAAATGCCAATTTGTTTGACACAATCCAACCTGTCCGTACACTTTAAACCTGTTTCGTGCACCTCGTTGCAAAGATAAGAATGTTGTCATTGTTATTTGTGGGACCCATATGTCCCTTGTACTAAAGGGTTAAATCTGAATCACGCAAATTTGTTTGCATTTTCAGAGATTTGAAACAACCTTTACAATTCATAGGGATCTATTTAATTAATCTGAATGGTGACAAATCTTAATACTGCCACTTGAAATATTTAATAAAAATCTAACTTTCAACAGCACCATAATCTTTCTAGTTAATTGAGGTTCGTATTTTAATGTCTGTGTGATCTGCAGCTGTTTAGAGCAATTTTATAGGTTGAATGCAGGCTCCACTAATACTAGGGGCCTATGGAATCCGTGTTAACAAGAACACAGGTGGAATCAAGAATAACGCGGAATCAAGTGCTGTACGGAAAAAAATGCATTTGGCAGTAGAGCATGAAGCTTGAGATTTACGTATTTGAAGGGAACATATGAAATTTTAATGGTCAGTACAGGCAGTGGTATAACTTTGGTTTCAAAAGTGGGGGACAGTTTGTGTAGCTGGGTTATAAATGAGGCAGGGTATTCTGTAAGGGATAAACAATGAGAAAGGCTGAATCGGTGAAAATAATTCACTGTTCGAGTGCGTTAAATAAATGCAATCATGGAAAATAAATAGAAACCTTTTTAAGGACTTAAACAATTAGACAACGTGCAGACTATTTTTGACGGCTGATTTAAAACACAAAAAGTATTCCTCACACAGACTGCTATTACAGCAGTCACTTTGAACAGTACGATCCCAGTGTTCACACAGAGAAGAGTTATGGTAGTGAAACCATGGGCAAAGCAGAAAAATATATATATATATATATATATATATATATATATATATATATATATATATATATATATATATATATATTACCACTCAGCTCACTGCCTATCTGTTTGCTTTGGAGCGCCCCACACTGCACAAAAAAAAAAAAAAAAAAATACAACCCGTTTTTAAAGTTAACAATACAATTTTTTCAATACAATTGGATAAAACAATAAAAAAAAAGTAGAAGCCTGTAAGTTTATGGTTTTGTGTTGTTCGCCTTGCAGTGTGCATAAGTTTATTTAAATAACCCTAATTACCTTTTTTTTTTTTTTTAAATGGTAAAAATGGCAATCAGAAAAAAATAACAGATTCTATAGGGCTCTATAATACCCTTGCATGTTTCTAGTTGTTTTCATGGTTTTGATGGAGTGCAGGCCCCACTAACACCCATGTGTGTTTCTTGTTGTTTTCATTGCCAGGAATCCTATTTCAGGCAAAGAGGTTCCAGTTTCGAGCGGCTCTGGGTTTGTCATCGGTCAGGATGGGCTGATCATCACAAACGCTCACGTGGTGGCAAACAAACGAGGAGTTAAAGTGAAGCTAGCCAACGGAGACACATATAATGCAGTGGTTCAGGATATGGACCAAGTCGCTGATATTGCCACCATAAAAATCAATGCCAAGGTAGGAGCATTACAGCATCATGTCATGTGGTGGTCCTGGTCAGCTGACTAATGGATGGGGAGAAAAAGGTTTTTTAGGAAAATACAAATTCATGCAACAGACAGAGCACATGTGAATCAGTTTCTGCTTTGATTCATCATTAATGATGTGTTAATCTAATCAAAATATTCATCCACATTTGCTATGCCATTCATTTCATGAATTTGTTTCCTAGCCTGTGGATCTCGATAATGCTGAATCTGTATTAATCCTGCTTGTGTGTTCTCCCATGGGTAATGTATGCCGCTGTAATAAATCAAAAATAAAAAGTGATCCGCAAAGAGTGGATTTACTCCCAGTGCATGTGCTGACTTTTCCGATTTCCCAAATCATCTCGGTCACCTTGTGCAACCAGTGAGAGAGCATTGAAGCCAGCCGTCAGGGTTGTGTGTAGGATAATCTGCAGGAGACTGATAAGTGCAATTGGAGTTGTAAACAAGGCTTTGTAAACGTCGGTGTTGTTTCTCCACAGCACCCTCTCCCAACCCTCTCTCTGGGTCGCTCCTCAGATGTCCGGCAGGGTGAGTTTGTGGTTGCCATGGGGAGTCCCTTAGCTTTGCGCAACACCATCACCTCTGGGATTGTGAGCTCGGTGCAGCGAGGAGGCCAGGAGCTGGGCCTCTCCAACTCCAACATGGATTACATTCAGACTGACGCCGCTATTGATGTAAGAGGATCTGAATCCCTCGGCACAACTCCTCAGTGTGTTTGGAGAGGAGGGAGTTCAAGATTTTCTCATGTGAAATGTTAGAGTCATAAGCTGTTAAGTTGTGTAATGCGCTGTGTCTTTTGTTTTATAATAGTTCGGGAACTCAGGTGGACCCCTTATAAATCTGGTAAGCTCCCTCTTGTGTCCTGTCATCTTTTATCATGCTTTACTTTTAAAATGTATTTATTTCAAACATACCTCTCATTGGTAACATCTTTTAATTATTGTACTAAAAAGAAACCCTGGCGCTGATTTTATATGAACTGTTACTTCACTTCAAGAATAAAGGCTTGGCCAAGGAGTCAATGAATTATAATATTTTATGCTAATTCTAAAATTAACTCTCCAGTAACAGAAACCCAGCATATCTGTGAAATATATATATATATATATATATATATATATATATATATATATATATATATATATATATATATATATATGTTCACAATGTTCATGTTGTGTTGTTTGGCTGGCTGGTTTTCAGGATGGTGATGTCATTGGTATCAACACCATGAAAGTGACGGCAAGCATCTCCTTCGCCATTCCTTCAGACCATCTCAGGCAATTCTTGAGCACTGCAGAGAAGAGAAGTAAGTGTTTGCTCTGTACAACTCTAGGATATTAACTGGGGTCCCCTGATCATTTTAGCCTTCCAAACACTTACTTAATACATACAATACAAGATAATCAAAACATTTACAATTAATAATAAAAATAACACTAAAATAAACATTTTAAATCACTGCTTTAACACTACAGGTCTCCACAGGAATGTGATCTGGTAATATTAGTAAAAGAACATCATTTGAAAAGTCCCTAAAACCACAGCCCTGATGTCATTAATGTGGCTGGTTGAGTGACTATAACGTTAGGTTATTACCATAACCCTGGTTCCCTGAAAAGAATGACAACCATTATTGAATGGGAAGAGCCTCCCTGACCTGTCAATCACTGAGCACATATAAAAAAGTTGCCCTATCAGGGCCCTGCTGTGAGGAGGAAGTTCCTCCCACCTCCCACCTCCTGTTGAAGAGGGAGGTCCGCACAGTAGCATATCGCCATTTTCTGTTGAAATTGGAGGTCAGCTGGGGACACGACCTCGATGGGTAATGGTTGTCATTCTTTTCAGGGAACCAGGGTTATGGTAATAACCTAATGTTCCCTTTCAATTGGAATGACAGCCATTACTGAATGGGAAGCTGTACCAAAGCTGTCGTGGCTCCAGATTACTGACAGTACAGCCAAACGGCAATAGCCACAGAGCCCTCATGACGCCTGAGGGCATGCCGCCCTCAACACCCTAGAGCGCGACGAGGGTCTCGCTCGGTTTGCAACATCAAGGCGGTAAAAAACCGCAAATGTCTGACTACCTGTCCATGTAGCAGCATTGCAAAGCTCATCCAAGGAAGCGCCATGAATGAGAGCCCACGAAGTTGCCTGGTCCCTGGGTGAAATGGGCCATAATGTCCCCCGGCATGGGGCAGTCTATCTGTTCATACGCCAAGCACAGTGTGTGAGACGTTTCTTTGAAAGGGCTTGACCTCTAGATTGGGACCCATAGCAGACAAACAGCTGGTTGGACTGTCTCCAGGACGCTGTCCTATCCTGGTAACAGTGCAGAGCCCGGACTGGGCAAAGCTTGTGCTGTCTGCGATCCTTCTCTGACTCATGAGGGGGAGGTGTGAAAGCTTCCAAAACCACTGGTTGGTTAATATGGAATGAAGATACCACCTTTGGCAAAAAGGCCAGGTTAGTTCTCAATGTTACCCGTGAGTTAATACCAGTGAAAGCCATACGGGTGTCATTGATGGACAGCGCATGAAGTTCACTTACTCTTCTGGCAGACGTAATGGCTAATAAAAATGCCACTTTGAGGGAAAAGACACAGCTCTGCTGAGGCCATGGGCTCAAATGGGGGACCGGTAAGGACCCCCAGCACCAGCTCCAGATCCCACTTAGGGACCATGCTTTTTGTCGGAGGACAGATCCTCCGGGGCCCTTTTAAGAAATTGCACTGCCAGGAAGTGTGCCCCAGCTGCACACAGAGTCAGTTTTATCATGGCACACCGATATTGCTGCCAAGTAGACCTTCAGAGTAGATGCAGATTTTCCCGCATCAAACAGGTGTTGTAAGAAGGTTATAATTGTCTCAGTAGGGCAAGTAACAGGGTCTTGACCCCCAGCAATGCACCAGTTTTGGAAAACCTTCTATTTATACGAATACTGGGCTCTGGTGCTAGGCGCCCTAGCAGACTGTAGTGTCTCTATCACTGCATCTGGCAGACCTCGTCTGGATAGATGGCTCAGTTGAATGGCCAAACCCAGAGTTGGAACTGGGCCGGGTTCGGGTGCCACAATAACCCCCCCGCTTGGCTCAGGAGGTCCTTGCGGAGCTGCCACGGATGGCCCCATAACATGTTGGAGAGGAGAGCAAACCAAGGGCACCTCGGCCATCTGGGTGCAACCAGCAAAACTTGGGCTTTCTCCACCCTGATTATATATTAGAGTGGGGACCCCTGTCCTCGCGACATACGCAAGGGAGATGACGGGGATTCTGATCTGCCCCTAACACCCTGCGTATTACATACAAGCGCTCCTGTGGCCAGGGGTGAGCTAATGTGTCTACTCCCAGGGGACCACAGGGGGCAATGAGTGGACTCGGCTGTGGCGAAGAGGTTGACTTGTACTGTACGAAACTTCTCCCAAGTTTATTTCACAACCTGAGGGTGCAGTCTCCACTCCAAGGTGTCTGGAGCTCCTCTGGACAAGAGGTCTGCTGCTCTGTTGTCCACACTGGGGAGGTGGACCGCCCTGGTGGAATGCAAATTTCTATGCATCCAAGACAGGAGTCTGTGCGCTGAATGGTGAAGGCTAGTTGAGCACTGTCATGTTGTCCGTCCGGACCAGCACGTGTTTGTGCGCTAACTGCTGGCGAAAATGAGATAGCGCTAGGGCTACTGCTTGCAGTTCTTGGGCATTTATATGCGCTTGCTGCCAAAAGGTGCACCTTGAGCCCATTCAACCAGGCTTGAAGCTTTCTCAAACTTTCCGCATTCGCTCAAAGAGTTTTCGGGAAGGATCTCGAGGCGGCCAGGGTACCCCAACAACCTTTGAAACGTTCTGACCTGTAGAAGAGCATCCTCTCTGAATTGGGAGAGCGTGACTTCCAACGACCGAATCCTGTCTTCCGACAGTGAGGCAAGCATGCTCACAGAGTTCAGTTGATGTATGGAGAGCCTTAACTTTGTCACGTGATCTATGACCTGTCTGGTGTGCACCTCGGCGCGTGCTTTGGAACGCGCACAAACTAGCCAATCATCCAGGTAGTTCAAGATCCAAATACCCCGCAGCCTGAGTGGAGCCAGTGCTGCATCCATGCTCTTGGAAAATGTGCGGGGCGCCAGGGAGAGGCCAAACGGCAGAACGCAGAATTCATGTGCGGGACGGATCGGGACATGGAAGTAGGCGTCTTGCAGGTCGATCGATGTGAACCAGTCGCACGGACTGGAGGATACACTGTGCGGTCAACATGTTGAACTTTCTTTGTTTGACCATGTTATATATCTTTATTTTTATATAGCACCTTTCATAGTAGACCACCATCACAAAGCGCTTTACAGAGGTAGGCTGTGAAGTATGCATTATATGCAGAGTCACTTACAATAGAACATTCATTTAACATCTCAAGTTAAGCACAAGTGACTTGCTTAGGGTCACACAGCGAGTCAGTCAGTGGCAGAGGTGGGATTTGAACCGGTGACCTTCTGGTTAAAAGCCCTGGACTTTAACCTCTGGACCACACTGCCTCCTGTCTCCTCCGCCCTCAAATTAAAGATGCCCTTGTATTGACGTCACAGTCATATATCAGCTTTATAATACTACTAGAGGCCACCCTCGAATAAATGCCGCTATCAATAAAGAAACATTAAAGCATTTTTTTCTCCCCTACTAAAAAAACACACACAGTAAACAAATAAATGTGTAACACTGACTATGTACATGTAACGCCCCCGAAGAGACAGGAGCCTCAATCTAGCATGTAAATTACAAACTAATGTACACACACAGAGTAAGCACATTTTATTTTATGCTAGTACAGTTCTGAAAGAAAATCCAAGATAAACTACATACAGAAAAGCAGTCCTTCTGACGTTCTTATAGGTGGTTTTGTTGTTTTGTTTTTACACTGAACAAAAATATAAACGCAACATGTAGGTCCCATGTTTCATGAGCTGAAATAAAAGATCCCAGAAATTTTCCATACGCACAAAAAGCTTCTTTCTCTCAAATTTTGTGCACAAATTTGTTTACATCTCTGTTAGTGAGCATTTCTCCTTTGCCAAGATAATCCATCCACCTGACAGGTGTGGCATATCAAGAAGCTGATTAAACAGCATGATCATTACACAGGTGCACCTTGTGCTGGGGACAATAAAATGCCACTCCAAAATGTGCAGTTTTGTCACACAACACAATGCCACAGTGTCTCAAGTTTTGAGGGAGTGTGCAATTGGCATGCTGACTGCAGGAATGTCCACCAGATCTGTTGCCAGAGAATTGAATGTTCATTTCTCTACCATAAGCCGCCTCCAAAGTCGTTTTACAGAATATGGCAGTATGTCCAATTGGCCTTACAACCGCAGACCATGTGTAACCACGCCAGCCCAGGACCTCCACATTCGCCGCCTTCACCTGCGGGATCATCTGAGACCAGCCACTCGGACAGCTGATGAAACTGTGGGTTTGCATAACTGAAGAATTTCTGCAGAAATTGTCAGAAACCGTCTCAGGGAAGCTCATCTGCGTGCTCGTTGTCCTCACCAGGGTCTTGACCTGACTGCAGTTCGGCGTCGTAACCGACTTCAGTGGGCAAATGCTCACCTTCGATGGCCACTGGCACGCTGGAGAAATGTGGTAATCCCGGTTTCAACTGTACCAGGCAAATGGCAGACTGCGTGTATGGCGTCGTGTGGGCGAGCGGTTTGCTGATGTCAACATTGTGAACAGAGTGCCCCATGGTGGCGGTGGGGTTGTGGTATGGGCAGGCATAAGCTACGACAACGAACACAATTGCATTTTATCAATGGCAATTTGAATGCACAGAGATACCGTGACGAGATCCTGAGGCCCATTGTCGTGCCATTCGCAAGGATCTGTACACAATTCCCAGTTCTTCCATGGCCTGCATACTCACCAGACATGTCACCCATTGAGCATGTTTGGGATGCTCTGGATCGACGTGTACGACAGCGTGTTCCAGTTCCCGCCAATATCCAGCAACTTCGCACAGCCATTGAAGAGGAGTGGGACAACATTCCACAGGCCACAATCAACAGCCTGATCAACTCTATGCGAAGGAGATGTGTCGCGCTGCATGAGGCAAATGGTGGTCACACCAGATACTGACTGGTTTTCTGATCCACGCCCCTACCTTTTTTTTTTTTTTTTTTTAAGGTATCGGAAACCAACAGATGCATATCTGTTTTCCCAGTCATGTAAAATCCATAGATTAGAGCCTAATGAATTTATTTCAATTGACTGATTTCCTTATATGAACTGTAACTCAGTAAAATCTTTGAAATTGTTGCATGTTGCGTTTTATATTTTTGTTCAGTGTAGTTCAATTGTAATTCCCCTACTCAATCCTGTACAAAGAAAAACAACGCGCTTACTATCTATGAGAAGATTTAGTTTCGGTTTCTCTTGCAGAGAAATTACGAACAAGCAAGTTGCAGTGAGAAAAAAGAAATAACCGAGTACGATATATTATAGTTTTTACAGAAATCAAGCTGATATTCTGAAGTAATTTCTGGTGCAGAAAAACTTAACTGCCGCACCAGCATTGTCCCACCCCTTAACAACCAATACACACTCCTGATTCGCTGATACAGTACTCCCCTGACCTTCCAACTCCCATCTAATAGGCTCACACTATCTGTCACTGATAAGTGTACTGTAGTCAAAGTAGGTTAGCCACACACGCTGCTAAATACAGGTAGGCTACCGTATTACAGAAAATAAGCAAACGTGATACTTCTAAAATGTCATAAATCATGTAATAAAAAATATTGCAGTGTTTGAAAATCATACTATTGTTAATAAAGACAATGTGGTCATGATTTAGTTGATTTTTATTTTTATTTTTTGTATTTTCTATTTTTTATTTTTATTTTTTTGCAGATTCTCGGTTTGGTGGATCAGAAATGAAAAAACGCTATATTGGTGTAGTGATGCTTACACTCACTCCCAGGTAAAGCGTGAATGTAAATAAAACATCAAATGGGCTAAAGAAGCCATTGACTGAGTTTCTGTTTGGATACCTCTTTAACACTGGAGTATCAGACCACGGCCTCCTCAAAGGCCTGCACTGTACCAGTTTTATAAACTGGATCAGGCTGGCACAGTCTTTAGACAATTACATCATTGAACTTTAACTGGTTGGTAATGTTTTTAGCTCAGGTTATGATTAAACATGTTATCCCCCAAAAGACCATATCAAGGATGTTTTCCCACCAACTCCATACCAGGGTGACAAAGAGGTTAGTCAGACTTCAGAGGCTTTATAGAAGTTAGGCAGACTTCAGAGGTTTAAAAAAGTTAGGCAGACCGCAGAGGTTTCAAAGAAGCTAGGCATTCTTCAGAGGTTTTAAAGAAGCTAGGTAGACTTCAGAGGTTTTAAAGAAGACTCCCATTGCAAAGAAACTGGCTTCATTCTAGGTTTTATTTACCCCACCATGTGTATATATCAAGCTTTGGTATGCTTAACTAAATAAATAATTAAACCTGGAGTAGTTCAAATTGCAATGCAATAGATTCTTCTCTGTTCCTGGACTCGCTTTCATCAGCCACACCTACAGTAAGTGGTGCATTGTGCCTCCCTGAAGGCTTTGCAGTGCCAGTGTAAAGGGATGGCTGTCATGTGACTGTCCCTCTCTAACCGTGTTTCACAGTGTATCTCCTCTCTTCCAGAATCATTGCAGAGTTGAAGCTTCGTGATCCTGGTTTCCCGGATGTAACCCACGGTGTGTTGAGTCACAGGATCATCATGGGCTCTCCTGCATACCAGTGAGTTACTATAGGGGGGTGATCTGAAGCCTCACGTTTTTCTTTTTAAACATCCCAACAAGTACTGTACACGCTTGACCACAAAGTTGAATAATTTTATAAATTACACAACACTATTTTTTTTTCTCATCCACTAATACCTTTGCGACTATGGTGTTATTTTATTGTTGTAACTTTACTAGATTGCTACATTTAAGTGTCAGGTTGATGTATTAAGAAGACAGCATCACTTATTTGCTAATTTATTTAAAAAAAAACGTAAATAATACCTTAAATTTAAAAGGTTAATCTGTGCATTGCCAGAGGCTCTCTTGGCAGCCATTTCTGTATTTGTTTGTAGCCAATAGGAGGTCAGCTTTTCCCACAGCTAGCCAATCAGAAATTATAGGGGTAGGACATAAGTACTTTAAAATGTTTGTGTTTAGGTGCTAGGCTTCCGTGGCTCTCTATAAATATACCTGGAGTATCCTAGCAACAGAGCGAACATAAGTCATTAAAAACTACTTGTCCAATGGGAATCAGGAACTGAACGTTGCACTTAAATTCACGGCAGATGATATTGAATATGTCATTTTTGCCAGTACTGATGTAATGCGATGTTTTCACTGTAAAAAGGAGGGTCACATTGTTAAGACTTGTCCTGAGAAAGGAGGTAATGCGGGCGAGGAGAATGAGGGTGAGCAAGGGGAGAGAGAAGAAGCTGGGCAGCTGGAGACGCGTGGAGCTGAGAGCGGTTCCGTGGTTTCTGAAACCCCAGCTAAAAAGGGTAGTAAGGCGCAGGACACAGTGCAGGCTAGCGGGAGCCTGAATCAGGACAGCAACGCTGAGGAGAGTGTGAGTGAGTCGGCTGGGGTTGAAAAACCGGGCAGTGGGCTTACTGACACTAATACTGATGAGACTTCCACATTGGCAGCAGCTGCTGCAGCAAGCATCAGTGTGGAACAGAAAAGGAGCGATCAGATTGAGAAAGCAGGTGTCTCTGCTGAGCCAGAAATGGAGACTCAGGTAGAGAAAGATGAACTGACAGAAACTGTCTGAGAATGGAGCGTAGTGAGGAGCAGGAAGTGAGTGGCGGGGCGTTTCATTTTAAAGTCCCGAGAAAAAAGAGACAGAGAAAAGTGACTGCAGTGGTCGTCACTAAGTAAAAAGGAAATTACACGGATGATGGTTCAAGTATATCCGATAGCTCTCAACCTGAAAAAAGTTGCGAGAGCACACCGTGGAGTGTTAGTATTGCCTGTAAGGATCCCGAGGAGAGCTCAGAGTTTGACAGTGAGGAGGAGGGGAGTCAGACTGATTGTTCTCTGACGGCAGAGCCCCCTTGCACTGAGGCTGGTTACAGCGTGGGTAGTATTAAAACGATTTTAGAATTTACTAAAGGTAGGAGGGGGGTCAGCGTTGAAGACCATTTTCCTAATATTAAAATGTTTGTACTGTCAGCACGTTTTTTGTTACAGAAAGGTTCAGGCTCTGGTCTTTCTGAACAGGAGTACTGGTGTCTAAAGAACCCAATTGCAAAGGTTAATAAGCTTCTAAAACTGCTTAGAATAGCTGACCGTTTCTTTCAATTTTTCTCTCATGGATAAATGGTTTCTTTCCTTCTTTCTTGTTTGTATTTTTCTATCTCTCCCTAACATGAGCTTTCTTAAGATTGGGTCACAGACTTCAGGTGTCCATAAGAACATAAGAAAGTTTACAAACGAGAGGAGGCCATTCGGCCCATCTTGCTCGTTTGGTTGTTAGTAGCTTATTGATCCCAAAATCTCATCAAGCAGCTTCTTGAAGGATCCCAGGGTGTCAGCTTCAACAACATTACTGGGGAGTTGATTCCAGACCCTCACAATTCTCTGTGTAAAAAAGTGTCTCCTATTTTCTGTTCTGAATGCCCCTTTTTCTAAACTCCATTTGTGACCCCTGGTCCTTGTTTCTTTTTTCAGGCTGAAAAAGTCCCTTGGGTTGACACTGTCAATACCTTTTAGAATTTTGAATGCTTGAATTAGGTCGCCACGTAGTCTTCTTTGTTCAAGACTGAACAGATTCAATTCTTTTAGCCTGTCTGCATATGACATGCCTTTTAAGCCCGGAATAATTCTGGTCGCTCTTCTTTGCACTCTTTCTAGAGCAGCAATATCTTTTTTATAGCGAGGTGACCAGAACTGCACACAATATTCAAGATGAGGTCTTACAAGTGCATTGTACAGTTTTAACATTACTTCCCTTGATTTAAATTCAACACTTTTCACAATGTATCCGAGCATCTTGTTAGCCTTTTTTATAGCTTCCCCACATTGCCTAGATGAAGACATTTCTGAGTCAACAAAAACTCCTAGGTCTTTTTCATAGATTCCTTCTCCAATTTCAATATCTCCCATATGATATTTATAATGTACATTTTTATTTCCTGCGTGCAGTACCTTACACTTTTCTCTATTAAATGTCATTTGCCATGTGTCTGCCCAGTTCTGAATCTTGTCTAGATCATTTTGAATGACCTTTGCTGCTGCAACAGTGTTTGCCACTCCTCCTACTTTTGTGTCGTCTGCAAATTTAACAAGTTTGCTTACTATACCAGAATCTAAATCATTAATGTAGATTAGGAATAGCAGAGGACCTAATACTGATCCCTGTGGTACACCGCTGGTTACCACACTCCATTCTGAGGTTTTTCCTCTAATCAGTACTTTCTGTTTTCTACATGTTAACCACTCCCTAATCCATGTACATGTGTTTCCTTGAATCCCAACTGCGTTCAGTTTGAGAATTAATCTTTTGTGCGGGACTTTGTCAAAAGCTTTCTGGAAATCTAAATAAACCATGTCATATGCTTTGCAATTATCCATTATCGATGTTGCATCCTCAAAAAAATCAAGCAAGTTAGTTAGACACGATCTCCCTTTCCTAAAACCATGTTGACTGTCTCCCAGGACCCTGTTACCATATAGGTAATTTTCCATTTTGGATCTTATTATAGTTTCCATAAGTTTGCATATAATAGAAGTCAGGCTTACTGGTCTGTAGTTACCTGGTTCAGTTTTGTTTCCCTTTTTGTGGATCGGTATTACGTTTGCAATTTTCCAGTCTGTCGGTACCACCCCTGTGTCAAGAGACTGCTGCATGATCTTGGTTAGCGGTTTGTAAATTACTTCTTTCATTTCTTTGAGTACTACTGGGAGGATCTCATCCGGCCCAGGGGATTTGTTTATTTTAAGAGCTCCTAGTCCCTTTAACACTTCTGCCTCAGTTATGCTAAAGTTATTTAAAACTGGATAGGAACTGGATGACATGTGGGGCATGTTGTCAGTATCTTCCTTTGTAAAAACTTGTGAAAAGTAATCATTTAACATATTTGCTATTTTTTTTTCTTCCTCTATGATTTTGCCATTTGTATCTCTTAAACATTTAATCTCCTCTTTGAATGTTCTCTTGCTGTTGTAATATTGGAAAAACATTTTGGAATTGGTTTTAGCTCCCTTAGCAATGTTCATTTCTATTTCTCTCTTGGCCTTTCTAACTTCCTTTTTGACTTGCATTTGCAGTTCTGTGTACTCTTTCTGTGTACTTTCTTTTTGGTCCTTTTTTAATGCTCTGTAAAGTGCCTTTTTTCGCTGAATATTTTTTTTTAATTGATCTATTAAACCATTTTGGCAATTTAGTTTTACATTTAGATTTGTCTACTTTAGGGATATAATTGTTTTGCGCCTCTAGTACTACATTTTTGAAGAACAGCCATCCTTCTTCTGTGGGTGTTTTCTCTATTTTACTCCAATCTACTTCTGTTAGTCTCTGTTTCATGCCTTCATAGTTTGCTTTTCTAAAATTGTAAACCTTAGCTTTAGTCTTTACTTTTGAGGATTTAAAAAACACTTCAAATGAGACCATGTTGTGGTCTGAGTTTGCCAGTGGTTCTCTGACCTCTGTTTTAGTTATTCTATCTTCGTTATTTGAAAAGACTAAATCAAGGCATAAATCACAGTCGCGGTGATGCGGTGCAGGAGTGATGAACAGACAACAGTGATTCAGTGAATAAGTGCTTTATTGCTCTTTTCCAGGTCTGGCGACCGTCAAAAATAATAAATCCCCGGCAATACACAACAATGTGTAAAGCACGGGGATAATGAAACCAAGGGCACAGTCCTGAACAAAAACAGCGGTACGGTCACCAGTCCTGGGTGATCGAAAACGTGCAGGTGCTCAGTGCAGTGGTGCTCCGGATAGTGCTCTCCTTTCGACAGCTCCGGAGATGTGCGTTAACTGTCTAGTGCTGAATACAAAAACAGACAGTTACACGGACAGACACAACAATACAAAACACTAACACAATCCACTCTGAGAGCTCCTCTCTCAGTCCTTCTCTCTCTCCACTCGTTTAACCCAAACGAAGGAGAAGATCAGCGTTACCCTGGCCCCTATATGTAATCCCGCATGATATCGAGATAAACGGTTGCAGCTGCCTTATTACTTGCAGCTGCCTCTCGTTTACCTTTCAAATCAATACGGTCTTACAACAGAGTCGCGCTTCCCTCCAGGCTGACCCACTTCCCTGACCAGGAAACGAACTGTCAGGCCAGCCCTTCCAGATACTTCTCCAGAGCATAAAGATTTGAAAGTAATTTTGTTGCAAGAGACGCACACTGATTCTAAGAATCAAATAGACTGGGCCAGGGTTTGGAAGGGGGAGACTTTTTTTAGTCACGGATCTAATGTGAGTGCTGGGGTAGCAGTCCCTTTTTCAAACCAGTTTCGTATGATGTCACTGAGGTAGTGAAAGGGCGGTTACTCAAAGTGCAAGCGAAAGTCGGTGAAATCTTGCTTGTCTTTATTAATATTTACGCACCAAATGAGGGCAGAGAACGGATTGCTTTCTTTCAGATTTTAGATACAGTTCTGAACCTTTGTGGAAGTGAGGAAGTCCTGTTTTTAGCCGGTGATTTTAACTGCACTGTACATTGTTCAGATGATCGAAATCACCCTGAGCCGCACCCACAGTCTGCCAAAGAGCTTTTAATGATTTTAAATAAGCACGACTTGTCTGACGTGTGGAAAGCATTCAATGGCACAAATAGACAGTACACATGGGTCAAAGTGTGTGAAAAAACGGTCTCTTTAGCGAGATTAGACCGTTTTTATACTTTTAAGCAACATTTTAGCCTGTTTACCAAGTGTTTTTTTTTCTCCCACCGGTCTTTCTGATCACAGTCTTTTAACAGTTCATGTTTTATTGCCTTACCAAATGACAAAACGTTCTTACTGGCATTTTAACATTCAGCTGCTGAAAGATAAGCATTTTAAAGAATGCCTAACTTTTCTATGGAACCGGTGGAGAGAGCAGAAATCTGCTTTTACTTCTCTGGCTCAGTGGTGGGATGTGGGGAAGGTGCACGTCAGTTTGTTCTGTCAGCAGTACACTGCTAATGCCACAAAGAGGATGACTGAGACTCTGGAAGAGCTGGAGAGAGACATGTTAGAGCTTCAGGGAGCTCTACAGTCTAATCCCAATAGTAGGACGATTCAAGACCTCAAAAATAAAAAACAGCAGCTGGCTGAGCTACTGAATGACAAAGTGCAGAGGGCGCTGGTGAGGTCTAGAGTGCAATACCTTGCAGAGGTGGATGTGCCAACACAGTTTTTCTTTGGCATGGAGAAAAAGAGTGCACAGCGCAAAGTAATTCATTGCCTGAAGACACTGTCAGGGGACGAGTTGAGGGAGCCCAGAGAGATCTGGCAATGTGCTGTGGACTTCTACACAAAGCTGTTCACAGCGGAAGCTGAAGGACAGCCGTAGGAGACACGGCGCTTCTTGGAGACTCTGCCGAAGATCTCTGAAGAGGAGAAAGGTTTTTTAGACAGACCTCTGACAGTATAGGAGCTTTCTGACGCTCTCTTGGGGCTGAAGGGACGAAAAACTCCAGGACTGGATGGACTACCTGTCGAGGTTTTTCAAGTCTTTCTGGAGGGAAAGATCTACATGCAGTCTATGCAGAAAGTCTGGAGAAAGGGGCGCTGCCGTTGAGTTGTTGAAGGGCAGTGATAACTTTGCTGCCAAAAAAGGGGACTTGTGCCATATCAAAAATTGGAGGCCTGTGTCGTTGTTGGCCACTGATTACAAAATAATATCGAAAGCCCTCGCTAATCGATTGAGCACTGTAATGGGAAAAATTATTCATCCTGACCAAACCTACTGTGTGCCCAGTAGAAGCATTTTTGACAGTATTTTTTTTAATTTGAGACACATTGGCTGCCTCTGAGCTCTTTGGTTTCCCTGCTGGGCTTATCTCTCTTGATCAGGAGAAAGCCTTTGACAGAGTCGATCACAAGTACTTATGGAAGGTATTTGAAGCCTTTGGATTTGGCCGGGGTTTTTTATCCCACATACAGTTCCTGTACTGTGACATTTTCAGCCTGCTGAAGATCAACGGGGAGCTGAGTGCACCTTTCCCAGTTCTCAGGGGCATCAGACAAGGCTGCCCTCTTTTGGGAATGCTCTATTCCCTGTCCATCGAACCCCTTATTTGCAGGCTCAGGCATGTTCTAACAGGGCTGTCCATCCCAGGTAGTCTGGCTCAGCCCATAAAAGTATCTTCCTATGCAGATGACATCTCAGTTTTTATAACCAGCCAGGCAGATGTTGATAAACTCTGTGATAGTCAACAGCTTTTTGAAAGAGTCTCATCTGCTAGAATTAATTGGTTGAAGAGTGGGGCTTTCTTACTTGGGAAATGGACGAAGCCTGGGCCTCCAGTGTTGCCCGGTGGATTGCTCTGGAGTCGGGAAGAGTTTAGATACCTAGGGGTGGTGCTGGGTTTTGCCACAGCTCTCGTATAGGGGCAGAGTTTTAATAATAAACAACTTGGCTGCTTCCATGCTCTGGCACAGGTGCATATGTGTAGAACCTGACCAGGCATTGTTTTTAAAAATCCAGAGTGAATTTAACAAAAAAAAAAAAGTTTTTTCTGGGATGGTCTGCATTGGCTAAGGCAAAGCATATTGTACCTGCCTCTGGATGAAGGGGGTCAGGGATTGATGGACCTGTCCAGCAGGATTCCTGCTTTTAGACTGCAGGCTGTCCAAAAAATGCTTTATAGCGGCGAGAAGCCTCCCTGGGTTGACATGGCTTTACTCTTCTTGTGTCAAGTTGGAGGACTGGGTCTTGGGAAGCATAGTTTCTTTTTAGACACTGCTCTGTTTGTTTGTTCCAAACTACCAGCCTACTATCAGAGTGTGTTGAAAGTATGGCAGAGTCTGAGGGTGGGTCTGGAGGAAGAAGCTTTAGATTTTCTCTGGCTTTTGGAGAGACCTCTGGTTTTTAATCCTCTTTTTAAAGTAGAAATGTTAAAATTGCAGGCTTTTACAAATGTAATGATAAAGGCCGGGGTGATCAAGTTACGCCATGTTTTAGATCTGGAGAGTTTTAATTGAAAAAGTCCACAGAGTTTGTCTTTTAACCTTGGGGTTGCGGTCTGTGAGGGTAGCTGGGTTGCTGCTTTCCCAGATTCATGCAGCATTATCAAATGCACAGAATGAGACTCAAAGAAAGGGCTTTACTAACTGTACCTCTTCCCCCTGTGAAACCCCTTTCCCCTTCATACAGATCTCCCCAGCTATTAGTCGAGACATGGGAGACAAAGGGCAGTTGTTTAAAATCGAGAACTTGACAGATCTCCCCCTGTCAAGTATGAAGGGGGACACACTGTATGAATTATGTGTTAAGCTAAGACACGAGAAGCAATTACAGGGTCTTCCAGATACATCTTGGAGAGTGCGGTTGGAGGTGGAAGAGCAGGTCAGGCCGGCTTGGGGAAGCCTCTATAAACCCCCCCTATCAAAGAGGCTGGGAGATCTACAGTGGAGACTCTTGCACACGATTCACGCTGTTAATGCCTACCTCTGCATACTAGACCCAATGGTATCTGACAAATGTCCATTTTGTTTACAAAGAGAGACTGTCTTTCATAGTTTTATCTTTTGTAAAAGATTGTTTTCTCTTTTTTCTGTACTCAATAATGTGTTTGTTAAACTGACTGTGGTCTTTTCCGAATGTGTTTTTGTTTTTGGTGTGCCTTATATTAAGGAAAAGAAGCATCTGTGCCAGCTACTTAACTTTCTTTTGGGGCAGGCCAAGCTCTTCATTTTAAAATCTAGAAAAGCTCAAATTGCCCAGGTTGGGAAGCAGATGCTCTTACTGTTTTCAGAATGCTAGTGATTAGTAGAATCTATCTATCTATCTATCTATCGCAGGCAATACCCTGCAGTACTCTTACTAATGTAAATACATTTTGGTCTTACATATTTGTGTAGCAGGCAACTAAAACAAAAAAGCAGCTGCTGAACTCAAAGCACCTTAACACAGACTAATAGAAAAAAAAAAGCAAAAACAAAACAAACAACTATCAAAATCATACAAAAATAAATAAGGGGACAGGAAATGTACAGTACATTGAAGCCATTTACTCTGTTATAGAAACTGTTATTCACAAATAATGCTGTGCCTCCCTATTTCACCAGAGCTGGAATGAAACCTGGAGATATCGTCATTGAGATCAATGGACATACAGTGAAGACTGCTGAAGAAATCTACAATGCAGTGCGGACCTGTGACAGTATTAACATGGTAGTGAAGCGTGGGCAGGACCTGCTAATGCTGCACATGACCCCTGAAATTACAGAGTGAAGGGTTTCGCAGCACTGTAGTGAAGGAGGAGTCTATATAAAAGAGACCACATCCTGCTTGTGTGGTGTAATGGCAATTCTCAGGCCTTGTGAAAGGGGATTTTTTTTTTTATTAATGACAGTTTGCGGGCAAGTGACAATGATGTATGTGTGTTTAGGTCATGAAATATTTGTAGTGATGCCCTCAATGAAAGATAATTTTTTCTTAATGCTGCAGGTAATGGTGTAGTTTGTTAATGTCAGATCTGTCGTTTTCTACGGTTGCTTTACAACAGCTGAGGAGCAAGGGGGAAGAGGGTGTAGCAATCAACTGAGTATCTCTACAGTGATGTAGATCTACAGAGTGTAGAGAAATTCAGCAGCAATATCAGGAACATTACATTTATTACACAGCTTGTGCAGCGAGGAAATCCACAGTCTGATTTGAATAACCGCTGCCCTCTGCTTCACAGAATGTCATAATGATATCTGGCAGGAGACCAAACATTACTTTTAAAAAATAAAGATGTGATGAACAGTTAAAAAGGCAACGCGAATTAGCCCCGGTTTGTAGCAGCTTTTCTACTAGATGTTCTTGCACACTTAAGGGCCTGACTCAATGAACTGTTAGCTGGTAAAATAAGGGTTTTAGGAAAATACCAAACCATGTAATGAGCAAACTTGTATCGATGATCAAAATAAATAACATCTTGCAAGGAGCAGTGTCCTTCCTGGAAATGCATTTCCTGTTTCGAATTTGGTCTCATAAAATAGGAATCTAGTTTGAAAGTGATGAAACCAATAAATAAAATTCAAATGAAATCCTCGACTAAGCCAGAGATGTTTAAATGTTCTGGGTTTTTTTTTGTGTTTTTTTTTTAAATGATATTTTGTAATCTTAAGACATGTACTGTATGTTTACAATTTGCACATATTTGATTTACTTACTAATGCATTTGACTACAGTCATTGTGTTATTAATCTGTGTTGCCTCACAATGTTATGTTAACCATACAGTAATTACTTGTACATCGTAAGTCAGTGTGAAGTGGAACAGAATACGAGTGATTTGTGGATAAGAGAATGCATACATAGTAGACAGGGTCATTCAAAAGTCAGCCAATGAAGTTCTGTTCCACATAGAATTCTATTTCTATTGCAAGCCTGATAAGACTGTCCCCATATAAATTCCGTTATGAAATAAAACTGCTTTTACATGTCTGCTTGCTATCTAAGAGCAGGTTGATCATGTCATGGTTCTCTGTTTACCTTACAGCGTGTCTACTTTCATGAAAACAACAAGAGCCTTCCTCTGTAACTGCTGTACATGTTTTGTTTTATGAATAAAAAGTAATTTATTAAGGGTATTTTTCTGAAGAACTATATTGTGGTCCTGCTTGTGATAACCATTTGAGCAGAGGTGCCCAATCAAACTCCTTGAGGGCCATTCCACTCCAGGTTTCACAGGTGCAATTATATGAGTAACTACATCAGAATGTAGTCTGGATGGAGGTTAAATTAGTTCAATTAAATAATTCCGATCAAGGCTGGAACGAAGACCAGGCGTGGAAGGACCAGCTTTGCCATCCTTACCTTAAAGCAATTGTAGCCACCAAAAGAATTCCGTTCATCTTAGCCATTTTTCACTTCGATTAGCTACATAGGTCTCAAGCATGCAGTTTTAAAAGAAACATGTATATGTGGAACTACTTCAGGGTAAAGGAAGCTCTGAGTTATCTGTTCGAACTTGCACTTTCTGTGTCATTTCACCTCAGCATGGTCTTCTGGGTCAAAACATGGTACTGGCTGAAAGTACGTTGCTAACAGTCAGAGGGAAGCAGCCAAAGAAGATGTGGAGATGTAGGAAGCACAAGACCGTCCAAAGCAAGAGCTTGAACGAGAGTTTTCTGTAATCTACCAGTGTGGTACCAGAGTCCACGTTTTTAAGTGATGTATCATTTTGTTGTACTGTCCCAATTCCTTTTTATGGTGGTGTTTTTTGTGCAGTTACTCAAATGCCTCTTCATTTAATAATTTACTAAGTCTGTGCTAAAATCTTTTTGCTCGAGTTCAGGAGCTGCTCTTCAGTTCTAGTCACCTGCCAGAGATATACGTAACATATATGTAACATAGGCTACATCAGCAAAAGTGTCTTTAAACAAGAGGCAGCACTATACCAGTGAGCCACCACTTTGGATCAAGTTCTCCTTTGTTCTGCATAAGAGGGTGTTGGCATTTACAATGATACGTTAGCTAGTCTAGAACACAAGAGGTGCTATTGAACTTATAGTCAAAACACCTTACACAGACTTGTCATTTTCTTTTTATTTAAACCCTTCCATATAAAGCAATAGAAAAAAAAAAACTCAATGAAAAATATATTTATTATGTGTCCAAAGTGACTTTTTTCAACTATCTCCAATATTTCATGCATGAAAAGGTTAAACATAGTTTTTGAGTCATCGTAATAGGAAGCACTCAGCATGATTGCAAACATGGTAAAAAGATAGGGGATGGCAGTAACGACAAAGTGTGTGTGTGTTGCTGTTTGAAAGCTGATGGACTACATTAAGATTTTGTTATGATAAGAAACAGTTGTAGTTAGATTTTCTATCTAGCTGACAAAATACTCATACATTTTCTCACACCTATTCATTATAGGCCTCAAATGTGTGGTTTTGAAAAGCAAACATGTATTTTAATTTTTAAACATGATATCTGGGAATCTATGTCTACTCTAGGTCAAAAAAAATCTGTTTGCAAGACATGCTTCAGACTTTCTGGGTCATTTTACCAAGAAATTGTCCCCATGCTTTCACTGGCTTATTTCCTGCCTATAACCAATCAGCTGCTTCCCCTATTGACTGACACGCCTTCAGCCAGTAACATGCTTTGACCCAGAAGACACTGACCAAGAAAGTAAAGTAGTTACAGAACTCCTGGAAGGCAAGGCAAGCAGCTGAGAATTGTCCTAGAGACTTACTGCTTACTATATCACGTGTGTCTTTAAAAACTGCACATTTGAGACCTATGAAGTACAAAATAGATCTGTTTAACTAGGCATATAACTTGTGCTGCAATTGAGTGAGATTTTATATAAACTATATTAAAATAACCTGCAATATCTTGACTCCTAGCTTTCTTAGCTGTACAAATTTGAGCAAATTTAAGATTGGGTACAGAAACAAAACAAGATACCAATGTCAACAAAGTATTAAACGTTTATAAAGCGTTTGTGTTGGACTGTGTTATACATCTATATATATATATTATATATAATATATATATATATATATATATATAGCTATATAATATATATATGTATGTTTTTTTTTTTAATCTAATACCTTTACTGGGCACTAAATGTGAAAAGCAGCCGCTTTTTCCGGTCTTCGCCCAAGGCATGTTCCAGTACTGGTTGTTGATGGCTACCAAAGTACATCCTGTTCCCTGGCGTTAAAAAAACACAACAAAAAAGAAAGAAATATTCACTCCATTCAGAAATGTGTTATTAAACAAAGCATGCATTTACACAGGTGCCTGAGAATCTCCTGAAATAAGGATCTAGACTATTGTTTGACAAAGGGTATTTCACACTCATAATGAGGATGCAGATCACACTGACCAGGGCACATTTAAACAACCATTTCAAAGGCGTCTTTGATTACCACTAGCCCATTTTGTCTGCCAGAAAGCATAACATAGACTAAGACATATTTCACCTGAAACCCCGGTGGCGGTTCTGAACATGGACTCCACTTATCTTCAGATATTTGACGATTTACACAGGTGTACCAAAGGTGAATGGTGAATTTCAGGAAGGCACTTTGCAGGCCTGCACTATATGGAAAACATTTCCCTGAGCCGCCACAGCAGCTAAAGAAAACCAGAAAAAGCAGGCAGACTCCCAGCTAAAATTCCAAGGGCTGGGATAAATGCCTTGCCTTTCATTTATTTCATCAGCTGACCCTAAAAGGGTGTTGACGGAATTTGTATGGTCTCAGGATGGTACTGTCTGTGATCAACGTGTGCAATGAAAAAAAAAAATTGGTAACGTTACTTCAGTTTACTGTAAGCCTGCGTCCAAAACAAAACAAACTGAAATATGTGGCTTTAACTATTTAAAATTTGTATTGAAATGCAACAGAAGGGCCCTACTGTACACTAAAGTATGACTGTAACATACACTGTATATTTAATATCCTCAGTTGTAATGTGAGTATAATTACGCTACTAAAGAGGCACAGGATGCAGTAGACTTGCGGTTGCTGCTGTTGCATTGTACACTCAACATTTCCATGTAATGTTTTTTGTTCTCCACAGTGCACTGTTTATAGTCACTCTGTGTTAGATGGGGGCCTTTCAAGAGTCAACCATTCTTGTATTGTTTACATGAAAAATATCACGTAAACTGGAGAAAATCAAGCAGCCCATTTTCAGTTGCATAAAATATAGTTGTACAATATGGTGCACACGACCAGCATAAATAAGAACGGTGACTGATAATTGAAAACCCTGCAGCAAGATTGAGCACCTTTTAGATGGACAATAAATAGTTAGCAATGGATGTGTGTGTGTGTGTGTGTGTGTGTGTGTGTGTGTGGAGTGAATATGAGGGGGGAAAAAGAATTGCTACAATTCCCAGAAAGAAAATGTTAAAAAAAATCCCAAGCTTTCAAATGGAGTTTAACACACATTAACATATTAAAAAAAATAGAAATACTGTTGAAAATGAATTAGCTAGCATGCCTAACAACCAAATAAATTCACAAATAGAAAATATTCCTAAAATGTGGACTAAATAAACACATGAGTTAAGAGATACTTGCTTTACTCTGACAAGAACCCCTGTCTGTTTTGGCACAAGGCAGTGAATGGCGAGGTTTCCTTGCTAATAATACCAGATTTCCTTCAAGAGTACAACCTTCTCACAGCTAAAAAAATGTTTGCTCTTCTACTCCCAATGAATATCTACCTTTCATTTATAAAGTGCCAATAAATTGTGGCGTGATGCCCCTAGTAAACACCTTTAAGAAAACAACCTGGAATTTATTCTAGGGTGATCCTAATTTAAGGGACATACTGGCACACTTTTTCACAGGGAATATGGTTATGATGGTCAAGGAAAGTCCCATTTTATTTCACCTACATCTAATTTGTTTGAATAAATTAAATATATCATTTCAATTCTGACTTATTAACATTATGTAATCCTTCTCTTGTTAGCTGTGCATTAATAAAAGAAACATGCCTAATAAGGTAGTGCTAATCACTTTGTACATCAAATTGAAGTATTCTTTTAAAACTAGGTTGCATTTACAAATCTTCTGGTAGTACATGATAAAGAAACAGGTCTATTTCAACAAGGAACATGTCTAAATATTCAAGTACATACTGCATGTGTAGACATCTGCAAGATTTACTCTATTAGATAACACAGTCATTCAAAAGGATTTCAATTGAGATATAATACCAATGTAGGGGCATATTAATTTCAGTACAAATATTGTGTGTCATTGTATTTCAGCTTTATATGGTCTGATGAATGTTCCACTAGGTTACTTTGAAAGTGTTTGGTAAATAGTTTCAAATTAAGTTCGATAAATGCCCCGCCGTTTCTGTGACTTGGAGAATCCATCCGTCTTTCCACTGGAAGTTAGATTTGGTTATTCTGTCCTGGATACTGTTCAAACTGCTTTTCAGCCTCTTCGCTGAAGGCATCACCTGAAGAGAAGAATAAAGAACAATTAGAAACTTGACTCAACCATAGCGAATTTGTGGGGCCATTCGGAATTTGAGTGAAAAATTCCAGAGAGGTAGAAATGCCTTTGCCTGGACCGCTAACAGTCGACAGACAGCAGGGATGGAAATAATGGTCTGGGCTGTGCAGGGCTGGTTGTGTACAAGTACAAGCAATGGTGGATCAGAGCCCTTTAAACTGATATCACGCGTATAGTACAGTTAGACACAAACAGCAAACACACTACATGGTAAACTGGGGTATGTTATTTATTTATATAAATTGATACCAGAGCAAGGATCTACGAGGTATCTGTTGCCTTGTCATCTGTGCTATTTTTATTATTAATAACCAGAAAGTCTACCTCGATTTCACTGAATCAATATGGCTTGCAGATATGTTTTACTCTATAAAGAAGGAGGGTCAGCAAATATATAATACAACACTAGCACTGGCCAATTCTCCTGGTGCCCCCTGGGAACTACCGTCCACCGTCAGCAGTGGAATAGCCTGGACTTGAACCGGCGACCTCCAGGCTATAGGGCACATCCTGCACTCCAAGTGGATTGCCTTTACCGGATAATCTCATAAGACCATACAAACATAAGAAAGTTTACAAATGAGAGGAGGCCATTTGGCCCATCTTGCTCGTTTCTTCTTGAAGGATCCCAGGATGTCAGCTTCAACAACATTACATCAGAAAGCCCTGACAATCAATCAGCCAAGCAATAGTGGCAGTTTCAAAGGTCTAAAGTCTGTTCAACCCACTCCATGCCTTCAATTTCTTAGAAGTATTGCATTTTAATTAGAACAACAACGAAAAGGTAATCTATAAAATATGTCAAATGTGTCTTACAAATATGGCAGTTGTGAAACCAGACCCGGTCTCCATCGTATTTACAGTTACATTTCATAGCGTTGTTGGTGAAATCACTTTCTGCCACCTCAAAATTTGGGTTAAGGACAACCTATGAAAATGACATGAAAAACCAGGTCAGAGAAACTTAGTAAAACAATTAGAGTGACTTAATTAAAAATTGCAATAATTGCTGCTGTAGCTTCTATGTGGTTTTACTTGTTAGGTCATTATGATATCTGCACTGGGATGAAAAAAGGGCAAATCCTCATGAACAGTAAATGTTGTGTTTTGGTGAGTTCAGGACAGGTTACCAGTGTTTTCATTATTTCATAATGTGTGTAGACAGCTATAATATTTACACCCATTACTGACAGATCATTACAATAACACCCACTGCCCCCCCCCAATTTTAATTAATACCTGGAAAATGTAGTTTCCTGGTTTGATGTCAGTGATGTCAATCCACTGACAGTCGAAATCATGGCGGTACAAATCCCAGCAGCCCGCAGTAATGCCCTGTTCTCCAAAGTTAGCACATTCGTATCTCTTTGAAACTCCTGCAAGACACACAGCAAAACAACCGTTTTCAGCAGCTCTTTAGAAACATGGTTGGCACCTGAAGCCTGAAGCTTCCTCCGCAGATTCGTTGAAACCCTCCCTCCCCACCCTTTAATAAACACGAATACATTAACTACATTCCACTTCTGAATGGCAATATTATCTTCCGCTGGTGAACATCACTCCCTGCACTTGCACAACTATTTAGTTCCCGTTGTCTTGTCATGAGTTCATCAGAAAGACAGATCACTTCCTTCCTCACCCTGGCTGTACTTTGTTATTTAGCGTCCTACCTTCCTGGCATTCTGTGTCCTCCAGACAGAAGCTGGCTTTGTGTCCTTCAGCCACTTTGGTGCCATTCACAGTTAGAATGTCGTAATGAGTGAAGATATCCATGCTATGATAATGCCTATAGAGTAAAGCACAAACAACTGAAGCCCAGGGGAAATCCCCCTTTAATCAGAGCGTTGAGAGGACATGAAGAGGGTACATAGGAAAGGAACCACTAAAGGTTTCCATTGTAAAACAAATACCTGCCAACAAACTTTGCATTCAATGCCTCATGCTGCTCCTCCTCCTAAATACTGACATTCATATAAAACACCTTTTATCTTCCAATGTGCCAAACCTGGAACAGAGATCCATTCCTACTTTCTGGCAGTTCTTTGACACTTCTGGCAAAGCCAACTGGTAGAGCTTTACTACAAATAAAGACCCCATGCACAGAGCAGGGCAACCCTGGTCACGGGTGGCTGACAAACTGCTGTGGCCACCGGCTGTCTGGGATATGGATTGGTGGAATGCAGTATATTGTAAGCAAGCAGCAGTTGTCAATGGACGTCTTTACACAGCAGCTTTGTTTTGTCTTTGACTTCTAAGAAAGATTCATTACTGATGATGACATTGATATCCCTCGTTGATAACTGTGCCAATAACAGGTGTCAAGGGTCAAAACAAATTCCTCTGTATTAAAGGTAAGGGATGTATGATGGTATTTTGGGCACTCATTTTAAAAAAAAAAAACACTGACAGTATATATATATATATATATATATATATATATATATATATATATATATATATATAATTTTACAGTATAATCGTAAATCTCGAAAAACTACTCACTTCTAAATCTTTTGTAGTCATTTTTGTATTACTTTAGTATAAATACATGTTAATTTGGATTAATATGTTGTTTTTTTCTGACTTTATGTGAACGAAAAGACACACATTTGCCAGTTTTCCCATTGGAAATAGTGATATTTTGAAATATCACTGTCCTGGTCACAAAAGCAAAGTTTGTGGGGAATAATAGCCATTTTCTATACTTTTGAGGCATAAGCAATTAGGAAATAACACCTACTACCCAGGAACAAAAATTGTGTTACATATTATTATTATTAAGTTGTGGCAACTTTATGTAGTAATTTACTGAGATAAATAATTTTTAAAGCATGAATGACATCCAGCAGGGGGCGCCAAAGGCTGTTTTACAATTTAAAGCAACTGGTTTGACAAGAAGTTGATTGGAGGGGTAATAGATGAGCAAAATCACTAGTTGACTAGTCTGCCTTGTTTTAGTACGACTCTATGGTAGAAAGCACAGTAGAATGTATGTACCCTATTTAGTGAAACCAACAACACCTGCGTTGTGAAGCAAGACCCCTCAGCCTCACGGTGCCACGTGGGGATTGAACTATTAATAATCACAGTGTCCTCTTCTGCTCAAGTACAAGGTCATTTTGTGGAGACTGCACTAAGGACTGTTTGCAAATAGTGAAAGAGTCGCGAAATAAAAACCAAAGTAAATTATCAAATCAATTACACAAAGCAGCAAAACTCTTCAGTGACCTGTTAAACCAAAATAAGGAATATACAACTCTATTTCAAAGAAAACATGACAAGAGATATCACTGTACAACAAACATCACACAGTTAGCTTGACATTATAACATGGAGTTGAGCATGCTTCTATATTAGAAACTGTAAACTACATGAAGAAGATTAACAAAAACTAGACCACACATTGACAACACTAAGAACAATACTCAGTGGAAAAGGACCATGTTGCTGAGTTACATGAAGCCTTCAAGGCATGAGTGGGACATACAGGTTAGAAGACAACAAGACATCATGATGGACCCTCCATTTACCTATGGCATTCATGCCACACCCAGGAGTGGCGGCCGGCCTTGGGTCGGAAGTCTGCGAGGCCGATGTTGTGGATCTGGGAGGAGAATCTCAGCAGACGCCGGTGTCCGTACGGCCAGTTGGCCTTGCTGGCAGAGCTGGACAGACAGTTCTCCTCGGCGGCGCAGTACAGCATGTGCAGAGGCCGGTCCTCGATGTAAACAGTCTGCTGGACCAAGGGGGCGTTCAGAACCAAGTCAGAGGTAGCTGAGGAAAGTAGAGGACGTTGTTAACCCCACAGGTTGTTCAGCTGTGATTAGCCAACAGGTAAATAAAGCATCGAGTTGCATTGTCACTGTAATAGCAGCCCAGTCACCCCTTTGAAAGCTTGCATCAGTATGACCCATTTCTATTAATTCAGCTACATGTATTACTTCAGTCAGTTATCCAGGAGGCAGCGTCTGCTGTATCAGGTATCACAAGGCATGAGTAAGAGTTTCATAGTAGTACTCAACTCTGATACAGATTTTGAGTACTCAAGTACTGGAAACCTTATCTGATGACAGGCAGTAAAACTTCCTGGGTTCTCACTGCCAGTGAGGTAGCAAGGGGAAGTGATAGCGCTCCCTCACCAATACAAATACCTCCCCTTAAGTGTTTCTTCATTGAAGCCAGTAGATTATGCCAATTGCTTAAAACATGAATTAATTAATTATTTTGATTGCCGAATTAGTCAAAGTACTCAAATAATTATTTTTAACTCACCTCTATCTGTGATGTATCATGCAATATACATTAATTATACATTTCCTCTGTTGGAAAAATGACCAACTGTGGATTGGGTCTGGTACCAGCTTAAGACAGCTTTTACCACAGAACAAATTCAGAGCAGTTGAAAATCACACTGGATCTATATGGCCTTTAAGCACCAGTATTTTAATGGGGAAACAAGCAGATTACACCCCTTAAAAAGAATAGCTTTTTTTCATAAATGATCTACCCCTGCAAATCATTGCATTGTCCTGAGACAATGACAAACCCTAAAGCATGTGATGTATAACAAATGGAAATACAGATATATTTTCATGCACTATAAAGGGCTGAATTGATTTCCTTCCTCACTTTCAGAGCAGATGATCCCTGCAGCGAAGCGTGTGTCAGTGCTTTTGCAGTTGACACTGTCCCCGTGGTGTTGGCAATGACTGAGTGACATTTCGCTTCCTGTGCACTTCACCCCACTCATCGCCATCTCTGTCACATTGCTGCCATCCCAGTACCACGTTTCCTTGGCAACAATACAGTAATGGGTTAGGGAAGTGACATGAAATTACATTAAGAAGCACAGAGCAAATTAATCTGACAGTTTACAACAAACAGGCTCGCACAGTGTGACTGACTTATCATTTAAAGATGCATATTTGCATTCTGCAGTCAAATTCATTAAGAACAGCAATAATAAAACACAAATTTCACACATAAAGCTGATTCAGGCTTTTTAATACCTTTTCTCTTCTGCATGAGTTCCTGCTACACTGCCCCCCATGGGCATAACCCAGACCAACAGTTTGAGGAAGCAGTTCAGTCTCTTGCTGGTTCCAAGAGACCGGGAGACCTAGTTTGAGGCAACTCTGCTCTATCAAACCTCAAGTCTCCCTTGGTGTGCCGTGAAACTTAGTCTCCTGAAACCAAGTTCCCTTACCACAAGGTGGCAGCGTGTTCCATTTGCAGTTCTATCTTGCTGGATTGTGTGGTGCTTTTGTGTAGTCGGATACACTACAGTACATAAGAGTGCAAATTAATTCTTCTTTTGGATCAACCTGGTCATATAATATGCAAATGCAGCTAAAATGAGTTTTGTTGAGCTAGTATTAGTAATTTGTATTTTTCTATTAGCCACACTCAAATCGAAGTATAATTTGTCCTTTACATTAAGCCAATCCCAGAAGAGCTATTCAAGCTTGTCTACCGGAACGGTCTGATCGCTGCTCATAAACGCACAAAATGGACAGCACTTTACACTAGCATACGTCTAGTATATGAAAAAGAAGAAAACAAAATACAAGATGAACAAAACATATAAAACACTTTTAGCTGTGGACAGAAAATAAAGACAACACAGAATATACTATGGTATTATTTGGTACAGCAGTGGTTCAATAGATACCATTTTTAATACAGGTACATGTTTTACTTTAACTTCCTAATTTTACCCCCATCTTTGGTTCAATTCTAACGCTTCTGCTACAGCAGTGATGGGCCAAAGGATTGATTTGAAAATAATGTACTTCAATTATCAAGTCAGCACCATGGGTCACTTAATTTTGAGTCCTCATTAACATCATAAAAAAATGCAATGGAAATAGGTATACGAAAGAATTGGTTTCCAATTTGGTGCTATGTCGTATTTAGGTCTGCTGATGTTTAAATAGTTAAAACATGTGTTTTCTATCTTTAAGAGCAAGTTGCTTTAAATGTCATTGCAGCAGACACTTACTATCCTGGGGTTGTTTTCCATTTGGAAATCTTTACTACCGCGCTACTGAAACAGGTGCTTTGCTGCACCCATTTCCCAGTCTTACTTACTGTGACAGCATGCAGGGAGTAGCCGAGCCCTAGCTGACGGCACACTACCATTGCCTCTTTAGAAGTCCAGCCATCACTGCAAATAAAGCCCCACTTGGAACCCTTCTTAATTTCCACTCTGCCTTCGTATGTAGTTCTTCCTCCGACAATCCGGACCTGTAGAAAAGCCCTGAGGGGTGTGAGCATGCAAGCTCCCTACATATTTCTCCATTAACTGTCCTCACTTGCCATGAATCCCTCCTGATTGCTTTTCACCACAGTGGCTGTCAATCAGCACCATAGCAACCAAACTGGCACTCTGCTCTACCACAGCTGTTAGTCACCAGTCACAAAGATGGAAGACAGCCATTTGAGAAGGGACCGTTACCATTTCTGAAAGAGTAAGTAGGGTTTATACTCAAGTCTGTTTCAGTGGAGGTCCTCTCTCTGTTTACAGTGCTGGTAAAAGTAGCAAGAAAATATGAGAATACTGAGTATTATTATTAGGAGGGTGCTGATACTTGTATTTTCCGAGTAACTGATTTTAAGAAGTATTGTCGTCAGGTGTCAAATAAATAAATTAAAAAAAAAAACTATTAATATGCTGATTACAATACAAGAGAAGCTACCCTTCCCTCACCTTTATAATTGAGTAGCAATAAATGGCAATTCACTTCTGCACTGGCCGTTTTAAAAGACGACTGGCAGCAAATTGCCCTCTCCTTTGGTGTGTTGACATTTTTACTGTCGTATTGCTGTACCGAGGAATAAACTGACACAAATATGTTGCAAAACATATCTTCATTGCCAGTTTACAGACTCGTCAGCTACCGCTGTGGAAAATGGGATATGTATTTTTTTGTGGAGTTTAAATCAGAGATTACAGAACTAGCCAGAACTACCCAGAACTACCATCCCACAATTCACAGCAAAGATAATGCATTTCGAAGGAAACCGGGGAAAAAAAGATTTCATATCAAAATGTTAAAAAAAAGGTATGAGAAATGATTGCTTATACAAATATAAATTCGTTTTTGTGTTTTAAATGCCACTGTCAAATTGTTATTGATTGATACTCAATAATTGTGTAAGCAAGGGAAACTTGCTTACACAATTATTGAGAAATTATGATGACAAAAGAAACATTAGAACTAAACACTTTTTTTTAAAGCATCTAGTCAGACATTTGATAATGCCTGTCTTCCACATTTCTGACTGGTGCTCAAAGTTATTTTTGGTGGCAGGTCCAAGTTATGAAGCGGTTAAGGGATACTATGAGAGCTGGGGCAGTCAAGCGCCTAAATACCTACTTGCAAGCCGCTGTTAGCAAATCCGAGGCCCAGCTGGCGACAGGCCACCATGGCCTCCTTGATACCCCAGCCTTCTCCACAAATGAGCCCCCACTGCTCAATGCCATTGCCATCTACCCCCGTCATCACCTCCATTCGGCCCTCATGGCGATTGCGCCCGCCTCTCAGACGGATCTGTGCACCGGTGGATAAAATGTTAGGTGTTAGTGGTTAAAAAGCAGCTGGGGTTTCCCAGCAGGGGGGAGGCCAGCTTCTTTTTTTAAATATGGGTTGGCAGAGGATTTGGATTATGCGTAGTGTCATTATTTTTTAATTTTTACATTTTTTTGAGTTTTTTTTCATTGATCTGGGTCTCGTTTCCTGATAACAGAAATACTTGGAGTTTGCAATCATTGTTACGATGAACGTGCGGCTGCTTTTAGTCTCTCTCATGCGTTTCCCAAAACCCTGTGGGAAAGTGCAGCTTGATCGTGATGTTCACAAAAAAAGAGCTTCTTTTTATAAAAGTGTTTTGTTTTGTTCAACCTTTTTATTTATTATTAAAACGTGCAACGTGCTTCATACCCCCAGTACTGTGTGTGTCTCCTTCCTGGTCTGCAAGCCATCCTTTCCACACAGCCCTTGCTAAATTTTGTCTTTACGTTCCCACAGTGCATTACAACCTCCACGAACATGTCAAGATTATGCCAGATCACTCGTGAGCTCAAGCAGTAGCTCAAGAGCGACTAGAGTTGCAATGGTGTTGGGAAACACTGCAGTTTAGAGTTGCAATGGTGTTGGGAAACGCTGCAGTTTAGAGTTGCAATGGTGTTGGGAAACGCTGCAGTTTAGAGTTGCAATGGTGTTGGGAAACGCTGCAGTTTGCAAATGTTGCACTTATGATGGTTTCACAATGCTGGTTAGGTTAAAGTTGCTTTTGGAAACGGGCCTCTGGTATCCAATGCAAAGTTAACGATATAATCTTCAACAGCCAACCGTATTTAAAATCCAGCCTTTCAGACTGTTAAGCTCTAAAAAACATGTTCCCTGTACTGATTCATCACTACTTGTCTATTTGCAATGCCTGTGCCAGTGTACCATTTAAAAATGAATGGTGTATTGGTACTTATACAGAACTCATTTAAATAGCGCTGTTGAATTGATAAGAACCAGTTCAGATCATTAACATAGGTTTGTTTTGTGTTATAGCAGCTACAGTAAGTAATAGTCTTTGGTATGACTTCAGCTGGTGAATAACTGAATAAAAAGTATTGCTTTAGGCTGACAGTACATTAAAAACAGTATTTTCTATTTTGGAATAAACCAGACTACAGTTGTTAGCAATAAGCAGGATGTTATTAGGAAGCTGTGATTTTAATATATAGCCTACTCATGTTCCAACCTTCTGTAAAGATGTCTACAAGACGATTGTTCTGAAGCGAGGTTTGTCTTTAGAGCTTTCTGCCCCCTGTAAGACTGAGGTTTTACAGACAACTGGTGGTCATTGCTAAAATCACTTAGACTTAGAGCTCTGGAGTCTTATCAGAGGGCTGAAAAACATGAGTTAGAATGAATAATGCTCTAAGCAGAAACAGCCCTAGAGCATTATGCAAAATGCTGTTATTATTTGATAATAGTAAATATTATCAAATAATAAATGGCTTCAAATGTCCCCTTCCATTTCTATCATTCTCAGTGGTTCTTGTTATAATGACATGTTTTAAAGCGTGTGTGAAGGTTACTATCATCTAAGTTCAGATGCAGCTCTTTGGTTCCAGTTCCCTTCCACAGATATACTATATGAATCATAGGCTACAACCAGTGCCAGAACCAGCTAGTGCCAGCTAGTGCCAGTTAGAGCCAGCTAGAGCCAGCTAGTGTCAGCTAGAGCCAGCTACAGCCAGCTACAGCCAGCTAGTGTCAGCTAGTGTCAGCTAGAGCCAGCTAGTGCCAGCTAGTGCCAGCTAGAGCCAGCTAGAGCCAGCTAGAGCCAGCTAGAGCTAACTAGTGATCTGCCACTTTGGATCACATTTGGACTTATAAAAAAAAACAACAAAAAAAACAGCAACAGCAAAAAAAAAAAAAAAGAAAACACAGTAAAACAGCAAATGAACCACTGAGAATGACTGTGAACTTCATTAAAAAGGGTGTCTGAAGCTATTGCTCTTTAAATATTCAGAAAAACATTTTTATTAAAAAAAAAAAAAATTGAATTAAGGAGTAGGTTTCTGACCAAGGTTTCGTATCCCATGTAAGGGATGTTGCACTTCACAGAGGCATCCTCGACATGCCGACAGTCGTTGGTCGTGATGTTTTTGTACTGGCAGTTCCAGATGGATTTTTCTTGGCCGGAACACTGAACCTCATTCATGTGCATGGGACCCATTCCTTCAGGAAGGGAAATATGGAAAAAATGTTACTGCTTAGTGTTTGTACTCGTGCCATCATCAACACTAAATTGCTGTCTTTCATAATGTGCTCCAGAAATACTTGGATACAGACAGACAGTTGCCAAAATTCTATTTTAGAAGTAAGTCTCCTTTAAAGCGTTTCAGTCTTGGGTGGACTTAAGTTTCTGCCTTAACTTAGCGCTGTATGTTAACATATGCCATTGGAAATCACGCTGGAACCTCACAGGACTCCTAGGTCCTGGTATAAAATACCGAATAAATATATGTAAAAAAAAAAAAAAAAAAAAAGTTGTTCTGTTCTCATGTGTACTCAATAAAGGTGTTCCTTTTTTAAATTACATAACTTAATTTTGACAAAAATAAAAGCAACCTACAGTACTGCTATAAAGGTCATCACTGATAACATCAGGGGTTATCAAAATATATGACACAGTTCAGAGAAAAGGGCTCCAAGGACTAGCAAAACAGCAGATAGTCTCCGCCATGTGATTCTGTGTTTCTAATACCAATGTAAACTCCCTCCTTAAGAATGTAACATGAATTAGACACCACTATGTGGACTGGAGTCAAAACACCACAAGATAAGGAATACATACACATAAAATGAGCATTCTATTAAATGTCTCAGGCCTTGCAACTGAATAAAGTGGTGAAGGAGTGTAAAAAAGGAGTCAAATGTTCAGACATTCCTTCTAAACCAAATCAACACATTTCTCAGCCCTGTACAGTAATGCCAAAACATGTGCGGTTTTCAGGTAACAGACATTCCTTTCTCACTGGCTTTCAAAGCAACATCTGAAAATTTTCACAGACAACTTGTACTGGTAAACAAGTGTTGACCGCTTATTGTTTGCTTATTCCATTTCTTGTCACAGACAGCCTCACTCACCTAATGCCTGTCCGTGGGAGACGCCTGGGGCTGACCACAGACATGGTAACATGAAACTACAACGCTGCCTCCATCTACTTGGGAACCTTTGAGCAGGCCTTGTTCTCCACTGCCACACTGCTGTATCTTTACACCGTCTTGCTTTCATTGCACTGAAGCGCACTCAGGGCACACTATTGGAACTTACTGTTCTGTGAACACACACCAGTCTGGACTCCCTGCCATCTACTCCATGGCCTTTTTTTTAGGACGAGACTGCTAATTGTGTTATTGTAAAACTGAAGCCAGGCCCCAGGAAGCAGTCCAAAAAGGGTAGTGAATTAGCCAGTTAAGCCACATTGGTCTTAAATGGTAAACTTCCAGTATAAATAAGATGCTTCCAGAGTAATTCACAGTACACAGACCAACATCTTCAGCTTCAACCATACCACTTTGATTTCTTCAGATCTTCAACAAGAAGCCTGATCAGAACTTAAAAAGGCAAACCACTTCTTTGATAAACACTGCTTTTAACTACCGTACCACGAGCAGACAGAACCCAGGTTTCAAATCACATCAAGGCAGCCACCAGCCAGGAGATCTTTAGCATCTTCATTTCTGACAAAATGCTTCCAAAGCAAGGCTGAAGTTAGCTCTCAAGACACACTTGTACGTTTTAGCTTGGCAGGATGCATGTTTGCTTCTACTGACAGATCTCTGGCAGCAGAGCTTGTGTATTTATATATATTTTAACACTGTCACAAGTGGCCGTCAAAGCCCTTCACTCCTGTATAAGGTATTAGTTCATTTTGAATGGAAGGCTTATGCTGCTAAGGTATATGTCCCTTCGATAGAACCAACTTCATTCCTCTGGGGTTTCCCTACTGATGATGGAAATGATAACACTATGTACTGTATAATCGTAAACTGTATTTACAGTATAATCGTAAATCTCGAAAAACTACTCACTTCTAAATCTTTTGTAGTCATTTTTGTATTACTTTGGTATAAACACATGTTAATTTGGATTCATATGTTGTTTTTTTCGGACTTTATGTGAACGAAAAGACACACATTTGCCCGTTTTCCCATTGGAAATAGTGATATTTTGAAATATCACTGTCCTGGTCACAAAAGCAAAGTCTGTGGGGAATAATAGCCATTTTCTATACTTTTGAGGCATAAGCAATTAGGAAATAACACTTACTACCCAGGAACAAAAAAAAAAAATAATAAATTTGTTACACGGTGATAAGATTAAGGTAACAGTATGGAAAGGTAACATACGGTTGTTTTCACTGAGTGCTAGTCAAGCGGATAGGAGAAAGATATGCCAAGACTGCTGGGTGCAGAGCTACTGTGAGTGTTCCGGTGTCCTGACACTTTTTGTTTCCTTCAGGACCTGTGCATGCTCTTTGCTATCTTTGCACACTGCCCATGCTCTTTGCTATCTTTGTACGCTGTGCATGGTCTTTGCTATCTTCGCACACTGCGCATGCTCAAGACATTTAATGTGCCAGAAATAGTTACCCAACCCAACCAATGGACGAAACAGATTTAGAAGATAAGATACTTTAATTTCTGCAACTGTTTCTTTATTAATAATATTATTACTTTTTAGATTGGAAAATATTGCTACTAAAAAAAACTACTATATAGTTACGACACTCAAACTAAACAGCTCAGATCACTCACTTAAGTTGTAAAATATGTTATCCTGAAGGCCTGTCCGAAACATGTCAAAATATGTATTTTTAGCCATTTAAATAATTAAATCTTTTGTGTACATCTAAAACAACCTTTTCATTTATTTTCTGTTGTATACTGTATTTATTTACTATATCTTATTACAAATGTATTTGTATTGCATGGACAAACTGCAATGAAACACTGTTGCAAAATTTGACATGACACAGGGCAGTATTGCCACTCACCCAAAGTGTGATTTTATATTGTGTAATTATTATTAGTAAGTTATACTTTATATTAGATTTTGTTTGTGGTTCTAGAGCATTTTGGTAACTTTTAAATACATATCATCTCTAAATAGCTTCTTTTTTTAAATAGGAAAGCTGCTATAATTGTCTTCACCTCTTCACAAACATTTGTAATTTTCTGGTGGGACTCGCTTACATGGCACTTAAATATAATACTTAGATATAGTAAAGAAAGCACACTGGCAAGGACCTTAAAAACATTGCTATTGAGTTATGCTAAGTGTACAATGTAGCCTCAATATTGACGGAAGTATTTTGTTTCATTATCATATTAAACCACAAGAAATTAAAAATAACAACCATATTTTTTTACGCACCCCAAGCCTCTGAAGTTTTCAGAATTCCGTTTGGCTGGAATTAGCTGGATAATTCACCCCGAGCATTGATAAGAACAATTACAAATGAGAGGAGACCATTCGGCCCATCATGCTTGTTTGGTTTTTAGTAGCTTATTGATCCCAGGATGTCACCCTCAACAACATTACTGGAGAGTTGGTTCCAGACTTCCACAATTCTCTGTGTAAAAAAAGTGCCTCCTATTTTCTGTTCTGAATACCCCCTTATCTAATTTCCATTTGTGACCCCTAGTCATTGTTTCATTTTTCAGGTGGAAAAAGTCCCCTGGTTCGACATTGTCAATACCTTTTAGAATTTGGAATGCTTGAATCAGATTGCCTCATAGCCTTCTTTGTTCTAGACTGAATTCTATTTTTTTAGCCTGACTGCATATAACATGCCTTTTAAACCCAGGATAATTCTGGTTACTCTTCTTTGCACTCTTTCTAGAGCAGCAATATCCTTTTTGTAGTGAGATGACCAGAAAGGATTACAATATTCTAGATAAGGTCTTACTAGTGCATTGTAAAGTTTTAACATTACTTCCCTTGATTTAAATTCAACACTTTTCTCTATATAGCCGAGCATTTTGTTGGCCTTTTTTATAGCTTCCCCACATTGTCTAGATGAAGACTTTTCTGAGTCAACACAAACTCCTAGAACTTTTCCATAGATTCCTTCTTCAATTTCAGTATCTCCTATATGATATTTATAATGGACACTTTTATTGCCTGCACTTACACTTTTCTCTATTAAATGTCATTTGCCATGTGTCTGCCCAGTTCTGAATGCTGTCTAGATCATTTTGAACGACGTTTGCTGCTACAATTTTTGTGCTGTCTGCAAGTTTGCTTACTATACCAGAATCTAAATCATTAATGTAGATTAGGATGAGCAGATGACCTAATACTCCACTGGTTACCTCGCTCCATTTTGAGGTTTCTCCTCTAATCAGTACTTTCTGTTTTCTACATATTAACCACTCCCTAATCCATGTGCATGTATTTCCTTGAATCCCTACTTCATTTAGTTTGTTAATTCATCTTTTTTTTATGCAGGACTTTGTCAAAAGCATTCTGGAAATCTAAATAAACCATGTCATATGCTTTGTAATTATCCATTGTTGATATTGCATCCTCAAAACAATAAAAAAAAAAAACATGCTAACTGTAGGATATTGATAATGTATAGGCAATTTTCCATTTTGGGTCTTATTATAGTTTCTATATATTTACATATAATAGAAGTCAGGCTTATTGGTGTGTAGTTACCTGGTTCTTTCATTTCTTTGAGTATTATTTGGAAAATCTCACCCAGCCCAGATGATTTGTTTATTTTAAGAGCTCCTAGCCCCTTTAACACTTCTACCTCGGTTATGCTAAAGTTATTTAAAACTAGATAGGAACAGGTCGACATGTGGGGCATGTTGTCCGTATCCTCCTTTGTAAAAATTGTGAAAAGTAATCATTTAATATATTTGCTATTTTTATCTTTTTATCTATGATGTTGCCATTTGTATCTCTTCAACATTTTAATTCCTCCTTGAATGTTCTTTTGCTGTTATATATTGGCAAAACTTTTTTGGAACTGGTTTTAGCCCCCTTGGCAATGTTCATTTCCAGCTCTCTCTTAGCCTTTCTAACTTCCTTTTTGACTTGCGCTTGCCGTTTCAAGTACTCTTTCTGTGTACTTTATGATCCCTTTCAAACGTAAAGTGCCTTTTTTCTCTGAATATTTTTTTCAATCGATCCCGTATACCATTTTGGCCATTTTGTTTTAGATTTCATTTGTCTACTTTTGGGATGTAATTGTTTTGCGCCTCTAGTACTACATTTTAAAAAAAAAGCCATCCTTTTCTCTGTGGATGTTTTCTCTATTTTACTCCAATCTACTTCTGTTAGTCTCTGTTTCATTCCTTCATAGTTTGCCTTTCTAAAATTGTAAACCTTATCTTTAGTCATTACTTTTTGGGTTATAAAAAGCATTTCAAATGAGACCATGTTGTGATTGACAATGGTTTTCTGACCTTTATTTTAGTTATTCTGTCTTTGGCATTTCAAAAGACTAAATAAAGGCATGCCCCCCCCCCCCCACTACTTTGTGCCTCGACAAATTGCGTTAGGAAGCAGCCATTTGTAATTTCTACCATTTTAATTTTACCCTTTGCTTTGATGTAGTCTCCCTTTTGTTTTGTTGTTGATTTCTCCACCCTTCCTTTCTAGTTTAAATGCTTCTGAACCTCCTTGAGGATCCTTTCTTCGAGTAGATTGGTTCCCTCTTGCTGGCCTGAAATTGACGTACTACCCTTTACTTGTTCGCTGGAACTCAAATTTCCTTCTGCAAGTAAAACCCCCGCCATGTGATACAGGCGAATGTAATATATAAGAGTGGTGGTACTGCTGTCTGCATGCAAACCCCCCCCCCCCCCCGCCATAAAACTCTCTTAACAAACGTTGTTAATATGCATCCAAACAACACAACAGCCAGCCCTATTGGTGTGTCGCTATGAGACAAAATGATTTAAAATGTATTCAAATTAGGTTCAGGTTTTTCAATACAATATTACAAATAATTATGAGTTATCCATAAATACATAAACATACACACACATGCATATCTATGTTTTAATTACAAAAGTATATATATATATATATATATATATATATATATATATATATATTAACAAAATGTGAAAGGACAACATAAACAAACAATGTACTCAAATAATGTAAGGTGTTTGGGATTAAAACTAAGAAGGGTTAATGAATAAACATGAATGATAACTGTGTGTTAATTAAGGGAAATTAAAAACAAATAAGCTTGGTTCAAAATAAATATTATTGTGCAGGAACAAAAGATTGGACCCTGCGCTGGTTACTGGAGTCAGGGTTGACTCCAGTCTGAGTTAAATGTTTTGGTGTTTGTTTTATGTAATTGGTGATGTTTTGAAAGACGTATGTGGGGGTTTGGGGAGGGGATATTGTAAGAGTTGGGCTGGTGAATTGGATAGCAAACAAGTGGAAGAATTATTATTATTATTATTATTATTATTATTATTATTATTATTATTATTATTATTATTATAACTAGAAAACAAACACATTGGAACAGGCATGTGGATTTGGTTATGTAAATGAGCTAACAGGCTTAGCCTGCCTCGTAATTAGATAATAACATTTCTGTTTAGATAGGACCCGAGACTGGGTTAGGTTCTGTTTTGTTTATTTTGTTTTGTTGCTCACACACTACAGCGTTTTCTGGCATCCTAGTGTCAAACTGCTTATTGAAGGAGGAAAACCTGACAAAGAACCAACCTCTCTCTCTCTCTCTCTCTCTCTCTCTCTCTCTCTCTCTCTCTCTCTCTCTCTCTCTCTCTCTCTCTCTCTCTCTCTCTCTCTCTCTCTCTCTCTCTCTCTCATTATTTACAATAATACACAAACAAAACAAAATCCTAACTCCCACATGGAGTGCTAACTAAACTGTTCCTTCTCGATCCTTAACAATAAACCAGACGGCTAAGCCGTTTACCGGTTGCAAAACACTTTTAACACACTTGTTTACACAGTACCTTATACAATCCTTCTGCTGACCACACAGGTTTTTTTCATCGGATTTACACAGACTGACAGCCTCTTGCCTTCACATAGACTGCCCTGAACAAACATTTTGTCCTTGTTAAATACCTGCCTGCTAATTACAGGCAGGTGACACTGATTATTTCAAGTCAAGAAAATGTTTCTGGCTCACATTTGTGGCATTCTGGATGATGTAGCAGTTTGAATTAAGTTAAGAACACACTTTTTTTTTTCTTTGTAAAATATTTATGTATAATAAAGTTGATATATTTTCAATATGGCTACGCTATGCATTTTATTTGTGTTTTTTGTGATAGGGTTAACCTTAACAATCCCATCTTGCCTGTGATTTTCCATGATGCCTTACTAAACTTTGTTATTCTCTTACCATGGTATATCACAGTAAACATTTAAAGGTGTCAGTTTATTGAACGAACGTATATTCACAAAAGGTTTCGAAATAAGCTAGGTTGTGCCTATGGTTTCCTGCTGTGGACTCACCCTGCCCCATGCGTGCTCCAGTCAGCGCCTCTTTGGCAGTGCCGTAGCCCAGCTCTCTGCACACCACACTGGCAGCCTGCAGGTTCCAGCGGTCATCACACACTGTCCCCCACTCGTTCTCCTTCAGGACCTCCACACGCCCCTCTCCGGTTTTGGCGCCACCCTTTAATCGTACACGGAACTGCAAGGTAACAATAATCAAACATTAATTAAGAGGACACAAGTCGGAAGGAGAATTATAAACCCAACAGGATGAGACTGGGATTTCCTTGCAGGACAACTAAAACTAGGACACTCTTCTGTCTGGTTAGCTGTAGCCTTTAGGTAAGGCCGTCTCATTATCTAAAACAAAAAAAAACAAAAACCCCAAAAAACTATATATATATATATATATATATATATATATATATATATATATATATATATATATATATATATACACACACAAACACACACACACAAACACACACACACACACACACACACACACACACACACACACACACACACACACACACAGTACCAGTCAAAAGTTTGAGTACACTTGCTGGAAACTAGGTTTTTTTCATAATTGACAATGTTTTACGTCGTATACGTTTCTGGAAATACTTGAAAATGATAACACATTGTAGCAGGGAGAGATCTGTGCTGACTCTGCTGGCGTGTTCATGGGCTGCAGGAAGAGGCCAGCAGTCGCCCAACAACCGCCTGTGAGTCATGGCAGTGACACGGGGAGGTGGGAAAGTGCGTGTGTGGAGATTCCCCCTCTCTGAATGGCTGAGAGGCGAGTCTTGGGAGATTGTTGGTCCTATAAAATAACGCTCTGCTGTTTCCTCAGGTCTGCCCTGTTAAACGCGCCGAGAGTGCGGAAGCACTGGTCAACGACCGAGAACCAGTGGGAGAGAAAGAAACGGAGGTTCAGAGCGAGACATTGAGGGCAGGGAACCCTTGGGCAGACCCCTGATTAGTATATCAGAGCAGGCTAGTGAGCCGGCAGTGTAGGACGGTGATCCGGGTCGCACGGGCAGCGGCGACCGGGATATCGCTGCAAAGTGCAGCACCTTTTCTTTGTAGTTTTTGTTACTGTTTTATTTTCCCTGTTTCTTTGTGCCTTCTGTTTTGAATTATTGTTTCGAAGCACCTGCAAGGGCGCCGGTAGTGTACCATCGCTTGGTATGGCCGTGGTTCTGTTTACCATCGTTGGTAAATCAGACCATGGACCCACTGCTCCATAGGCGGGATTAAAGAAAAAACAGCACCCTGAAATAAAACTGGGCACCTGTGTGGTGTTGCCAAATTCACCTGTCTGTCTCCTGTGTCAGTAAATTACCCACCACCCTTCCACACACATGTTACAATGTACAAAACAAAACATAAGGAGTATCAAAGCAATGTTCAAGAAAATTGAAAATTGTCTTTAAATCTTGGATTCCTCAAAATAATTCACTGAATACTAATAGTACATGGTACATAGTATATTACTTTATAATTCACAAGTATTTGTTCAAATATGTCAATTTTCCAAGTATCTATTAGTACTTTTTGGACAAAGCTCGTCCACATGAGTTTGTCAACTGACCATGACATATATTAGATATATACATTAGAGAAGCATTGTTAGTACCACATAAGAACTTGCATAGCTCTGAAATGAAAGGGAGGGATAAGTCCACTACTCCACTACTGTTGCACCTTCTTTTTTTCTTTAAGGGAAGCAAGATTACCAGAATGCATAATGATAAGAGTCAAAAACCCTCAGTCGCCCTATTCTACATCACAGCAGCCTCAAGTTTCCGATATTGGGAAAATGCCTAGCTACTTACCATACTTTGCGTCTTCTTTTTTTGGCTGTTGCCAAGGGAAAACTGCGGCCCTGGCACACAGCTGACCACAGCAGGCGTGCCCCCCTCACAGGCCCTGGTGGCATTAATCTTGTAGAACTGCAAAGGGCACACTGACAAGTGAACCTCATTACCAGTGCAGGCCACAGAGTGAAGACGGTACTTGTTTTGCTGTCTTTTTGCGAACAACCTGGGTGAAGATAATTTACAGTAAGCACCTCAAGGCACGTCACAAAACGTTAAGTTATTATCAAAACCCTGGTTCACTGAAATAGAAATGTAACCATTACCTAATGGGTATTTCAACTTTTAATACCATCTAACCTGAATAGATCTGCACACAGTGCCTGTGACACAGTCGCGCCCAACCCCGAGGGTATAAAAGACTTCTGACACAAACATTGTCATAATTTTTCCTTCAAGACTGTTGCAGTCATGGATGTGTTAATCTTGAAGGTTAATGGTTACATTTCTATTTCAGAGAACCAGGGTTATGATAATGACCGAATTTTCCCTATCAAGTACAAAATGTAACCATTACTTAATGGGTATGAATACCAAAGCTGTCGCAAGGCAATACTGCAGACCAACTGGAATGCTACAAGTCTAACAACGCCCCAGAACAGACAACACATCGTCCGGACTGCCTTCAACTTCTTATCCTGTCAACATAGAAAGCCAAGGCCCACACTGAGCAGAGCATATGGCTCCCAGTCAGACTGGAAGGAAGTAAAAAGAAGCCTCCAAATCCACAAACTGGTTGACACGGAATGCCAAGATAGTCTTGCAAATGGCAAGATTGGTACGGAGCGTAACCCTTGTCCTGGCTTCAAGTTCTCAGTAAGGAGAAACCCTGCATCTTGCTCAGCTGCTTTGCAAGGTGATAGCAAACAAACAGTCGCTTGAGCGGTAACATTTGAGGCATCGAGTGCACGGAGCAACACATCTAACCACCCAGCTGCTTATCCTACGATTTCCACGTGTCACTCCCATGAGAATAGCATGCAGAGGGTTATATGTGCACCTGGAAATGTTTAACACGTCTTTTCGACGTGCTACAGTAAATAAATAAGCAGACTATATTGTACAATAGTCTGCACTTTTGATTTTTGCTGGCAGATGGCAGACCGATGCATCCACAGATAGCATAGATGGGAGTAAAAAAATGGATGCCAGCTAGCTACAGAGAATGGGAAGAGGGTATTTATTTCTTTGCTGATGTAAGGAACTGAATTGTTATGCTGAGTATACTTCCCAGATAATAATGCATATAACAGCGATACACACCAGTACCTGAAACTGTGGAAGATACAAAGTAAGTTTACCACATCAATCACCCTGTACATGAGTGACGTGATTGAAAATTGACATTTATGTATATGTACATGTATGTATGTATGTACTAGATAACGACGTAAGCATTGACAAGAGTTTGAAGGGTGTCTGCATTGAAATCTATAGCATTTTTCTAAAAAGTGATATAACTTTTTGTTGCACTGTTGTTATAATGCTGCCATTGGAAACAAACACATTGTTTTGTTATTTAAGTTCTATTGAAATAATATATTTCCACTTTTCATAATAACAATAAAAAAGTGTCTATTTTTTAAAATAAGGCAAAAATTGTTTTGAAAATTGTTGAAAATGCTTATTGGAAGGTTAAGGTTAAAAACCCACCAAAAAACCAGCCAATTTCTGACATGAAAATAGCCAGTGGGTGGTTACCCTGCATCGAGCAACAATGTCCTTCATAGGCAGCCAAAGCCACCTAGCCACTTTTAAAAGCATTTCCCCCGCCAGGAAGCTCCTGGGGGTACTGAATAGCTGCCCAGTAGACCTTTAATGTACAGGGGATTTTCCCCTCATCAAACAGGTCCTTCAAATTGCAGTCGATAGCCCTATTTGAAAGACTCAGATAGCTCAATGCCGCCATTCAGGACCCTACCTGACTGAGTAGGTCATAGTGCTTGGGCAGACTCAACGGCTGGCTGCTTAGTAGCTGTGATGTGACAAGGCATCTACAGCCAGCGGGTCCCCGTCTTCTATTATGGAGAGCCAGATGGGACAGTGGGTTGATTCTTAGGCGGCAAGAAATCACCTCAGGGTTTGACTCCATGCTGAGGATCAGGAACTCTTCTTGAGACGAGATCAGTTTTTCTCTTCTGGGCAGATGCACTTCCCGCACTGAGATTAGGTTCTTGTGTACCCAGAGCAAAGCTTACAGGCCTCCTTTGTGGTTAACGTAAGCCACCACTGTTGCATTGTTTACATGGACAAGCACATGCTTAAACCCTCTGCAACAATGCTACAAGGTCAGTTAAATTGCATGCAGTTCCAAACTATTGTGGAGTGCCATTCTACACAGTGCCCCAGTCTAGGCTAGACACATTCATGGTGAAGGCCTCCCTTTTTGATAACACTGCCCAATGCTATGCTAAGGTGCACATGGGCAGGCTGATTCCACCAAGAGAATGCCCTTAGACAGTGACAAACACTGTCACTGGGCAGCCGCTGTTCAATGCGGGCTGAAAAACACTGCTATTGAACCAGGTTTGTTCACCAAGAACAGTGGTAGATCACTGAACTACAGTTACCGAAGAAGCAATGTACAGGGATGCCCACATGTATAGCGTCTGGCTTAACCAAACACAGCCTTAAGTCTGGAGGAAGTCCGCTGTCAGAGCCCTGACAGCCTTCACAATGGCACTGCAAGCAGAAACCAGAGAGGCAAATGAAACATTGCGGGAAATACTGTGGACAGTCAGACCCGAAGCAGAGCTGTACCCAGCGACTGCTAGTGAATCAGCAAGGTAACCTTATTCATTGTACGAAGTACCTGAGGGAACGGGAGCAAATTTAGGACCTACAGTTACCACGGGAGCAATTATAGGGGTGTCCACCTATAATGCTCTTGGTTAACCAACAGTCCGAAAACTGAGGAAAACCTACCGTTAGCTAGCAGTCTTCACACTGATTCTGTAAGCAAAAGTAAGTGGCAATGAGACGTAAAGTCAGATATAAGTGTTTTACTTAACTGTTAGTAGCTCTCTCTCCTGCTTCAGGTCAGGGAAAGGAAAAATTATGCTTGTGTCAGCAGTCTTTTTATGCTCTTGGGGGCGGGCATGACTGCATTACAGGCACTGCGTGCAGCTTTGATAGATCTATTCAGGTTTTAAATGTATTAAATGTTAAATACCCGTTAGGTAATGGTAACATTTTGTACACAGGGAACACAGTGCTGTCTGTCAGCAGCGGATGATGAGTGCTGGTACATGACACAAGGTTACACCAGCTTGTGCAAACCAGGCTGACTCGCTGCTCTTTTACAAAGCAGTTAAGGCGCTCACTTGGGGGGTAGGAGGTCAGTTATTCATGCACAGCCTCACTCTTATTATAAATGTCAGGTGGGATTATTTGGGATGGAATTTATATTGTGGGTGCCTTGTGAGGAGGCTCACATAGTAGCTGTCCTTGGACTAAGCCATTGGTGTCTTTTCAAGAGCACTAAATTAATCTCTAAAACAAATACTGACTGAGTTGTCTTTAAAACTGGCTGAACCTAGTGTTCAATTGCATATGATTTCTACTTAAGTGATGGCTGGAGGCATAATTAGACTTCTGCATGACTTTAAAACTACAGGCAGCAATTCGTGGAAAAAACATCCAAGATTCTGAAAGAATTGGTGTCCTGGGGCTTATAAAGCTGGATATGTTGGCAGTACATCTAGATCTTTGTTGTTTCCTAAGATAGGAATTTCTACATTAACCTTTAGAGAGCTAGTGGATACATTTACTGAACATTAATTGTGAGTTGATTTAACAAACAGTGGGTTATATTTCAATGATCTAAACCAAGGAGGGGCAACCTGTTTAGCTGAACCAAGTAAACCTCCATTCAGACCCTAAAGCAGCTAGTTATCTCATTATACCTGGTGCAAACTCTGTCAAATCTAAAATCTGCTTGTTTACTTTATTGGGTTCCCCCATGAGTTGATTCATAATCCCACTATTATTAAGGTCTGCAAGTGAGCACGTTTGTGACTGTTTAAGGCTGTATAATTCAATTTCTGCTTCTTTTATACAGTATGTCAATTTTTTATTCTGTTAGATCCTGTGACAAATTTACATATGGTAAAATATGGTGTTGAAAAACAAGATGAGTTCACATCTGTGAAAATAAATTGTGGTTTCGAAGGAAACACGCTTCTGAGACGAGCGTCTTTTGGAAGTCAATCAGGCTTTTGTGTGTCTCAGGCTTCTACAGACTTGCAAACAGTATCGGAGCTCAATTAGATGAATCCCAGCTGTCCAGAAAACCAAAGGCAAACACTTTAAGAATCACAATGTCTAATCAACCTAATCCCCGAGTGACTCTGAAATCCAACTAATAAAATGTTTTCCAGATTTTATATTCTGTTACTTTGCGGTAGTTTTATATAACATGGTCAAACTGTACGTTATAACAATAGTAAAAATCGTACAGTGTTTGCAATAGAAATTTTTCCTGGGATATAATTACATTTAAATAAGCAACATAATCCTTAAAGTAACAGTACTGTGTTTATGCCTAGCATGTAATATGTAGTTGGTTGGTGCCAATTGAATAGAAGCCCTAGTAAAATATTAAGAAAGCTGTATTTGGGCACAACAAGTTCCACTGTTTTAAATAGGGCTCATACAGTAATGGCAATTCTAATGCAAAGGCAAAATAATTTAGTGATGTGAGACCAATGGGACTCCGTCCATTTCCCCCTATCTAAGTCATGGTGTAAGTGACTGAGTACAACATTTGCCATACTGGAGAAGGCACTGGAAATGCTTAAAATAAAATCTATGTTTATTTACAGTAGAATTGCTTATATTATTTTATTTTATTTTAATAAAAGTTCAAAGTTTGTTTGCTTAAAGGTTATTTGTAGTTAAACTAAAATGCGATCAGCTAAGCTGATAGATATTTCCCTTTGATAATATAATTATTAATTTTCTTACTTATATTAATATCGGTCAAACTTAGTTTTTTTTCAATGGGGTTAATGTGTTGGCTAATCACTTCAGACGACACAAGAAGCATTAAACAGAAGTAAGCAGAGTGCAGATTTGTCTAAATCTACCTTTTTCTGAGGCAGATGGTCTTAAAATGCAAGTCTATCAGTTGGTACTAGTAGTGTTAATTTATGTTTAATTGTCAGGGTTTGCAGTGATTCTGAAAGGAGTGTGAGTTTGTTTTTAATTGTTAGTAGGGGTTTGCAGTGATTCTGAAAGGAGTGTGGGTTTGTGTTTAATTGTTAGTAGGGGTTTGCAGTGATTCTGAAAGGAGTGTGGGTTTGTGTTTAATTGTTAGGGTTTGCAGTGATTCTGAAAGGAGTGTGGGTTTGTGTTTAATTGTTAGTAGGGGTTTGCAGTGATTCTGAAAGGAGTGTGGGTTTGTGTTTAATTGTTAGTAGGGGTTTGCAGTGATTCTGAAAAGAGTGTGAGTTTGTGTTAGATTGTTAGAAGGGGTTTGCAGTGATTCTGAAAGGAGTGTGAAAGTTTGTGTTTTAATTGTTAGAAGGGGTTTGCAGTGATTCTGAAAGGAGTGTGAGTTTGTGTTTGATTGTTAGAAGGGGTTTGCAGTGATTCTGAAAGGAGTGTGAGTTTGTGTTTGATTGTTAGTAGGGGTTTGCAGTGATTCTGAAAGGAGTGTGAGTTTGTGTTTGATTGTTAGTAGGGGTTTGCAGTGATTCTGAAAGGAGTGTGGGTTTGTGTTTGATTGTTAGTAGGGGTTTGCAGTGATTCTGAAAGGAGTGTGTTTGATTGTTTGTGTTTGATTGTTAGTTAGGGGTTTGCAGTGATTCTGAAAGGAGTGTGAGTTTGTGTTTGATTGTTAGTAGGGGTTTGCAGTGATTCTGAAAGGAGTGTGAGTTTGTGTTTGATTGTTAGAAGGGGTTTGCAGTGATTCTGAAAGGAGTGTGGGTTTGTGTTTGATTGTTAGAAGGGGTTTGCAGTGATTCTGAAAGGAGTGTGGGTTTGTGTTTGATTGTTAGTAGGGGTTTGCAGTGATTCTGAAAGGAGTGTGAGGTGTTTGCAGTGATTCTGAAAGGAGTGTGAGTTTGTGTTTGATTGTTAGTAGTGGGTTTGCAGTGATTCTGAAAGGAGTGTGAGTTTGTGTTTGATTGTTAGAAGGGGTTTGCAGTGATTCTGAAAGGAGTGTGAGTTTGTGTTTGATTGTTAGTAGTGGAAAGGAGTTTTTGTGTTTAATTGTTAGTAGAGGTTTGCAGTGATTCTGAAAGGAGTGTGGGTTTGTGTTTAATTGTTAGTAGAGGGAGTTTGCAGTGATTCTGAAAGGAGTGTGAGTTTGTGTTTGATTGTTAGTAGGGGTTTGCAGTGATTCTGAAAGGAGTGTGAGTTTGTGTTTGATTGTTAGAAGGGGTTTGCAGTGATTCTGAAAGGAGTGTGAGTTTGTGTTTGATTGTTAGTAGGGGTTTGCAGTGATTCTGAAAGGAGTGTGGGTTTGTGTTTGATTGTTAGTAGGGGTTTGCAGTGATTCTGAAAGGAGTGTGGGTTTGTGTTTGATTGTTAGTAGGGGTTTGCAGTGATTCTGAAAGGAGTGTGAGTTTGTGTTTGATTGTTAGTAGGGGTTTGCAGTGATTCTGAAAGGAGTGTGTGTGTTTGTTGTTTAGATTGTTAAAGGAGTGTGAGTTTGTGTTTGATTGCAGTGATTCTGAAAGGAGTGTGAGTTTGTGTTTGATTGTTAGTAGAGGTTTGCAGTGATTCTGAAAGGAGTGTGGGTTTGTGTTTGATTGTTAGTAGAGGTTTGCAGTGATTCTGAAAGGAGTGTGAGTTTGTGTTTGATTGTTAGTAGGGGTTTGCAGTGATTCTGAAAGGAGTGTGAGTTTGTGTTTGATTGTTAGTAGGGGTTTGCAGTGATTCTGAAAGGAGTGTGTGAGTTTGTGTTTGATTTGTGTAGATTGTTAGGGGTTTTGCTGTGATTCTGAAAGGAGTGTGAGTTTGTGTTTGATTGTTAGAAGGGGTTTGCAGTGATTCTGAAAGGAGTGTGGGTTTGTGTTTGATTGTTAGAAGGGGTTGCAGTGATTCTGAAAGGAGTGTGAGTTTGTGTTTGATTGTTAGTAGTTAGGGTTTGCAGTGATTCTGAAAGGAGTGTGAGTTTGTGTTTGATTGTTAGTAGTTAGGGGTTTGCAGTGATTCTGAAAGGAGTGTGAGTTTGTGTTTGATTGTTAGTAGGGTTTGCAGTGATTCTGAAAGGAGTGTGAGTTTGTGTTTGATTGTTAGGGTTTGCAGTGATTCTGAAAGGAGTGTGAGTTTGTGTTTGATTGTTAGAAGGGGTTTGCAGTGATTCTGAAAGGAGTGTGAGTTTGTGTTTGATTGTTAGTAGGGGTTTGCAGTGATTCTGAAAGGAGTGTGAGTTTTAGTAGGGTTTTGCAGTGATTCCAAGAGGAGTGTACACTCCAATTAATACAAAAATAAACAATCTCTCCCCCAACCGTCAACGAAAGATACTTTCACACACTAAAACCCACATAACTTAACCAAATCTCTAACGTCTAAGAAAGACTTTCCCACAACCAAACCACAAATTAACAATCATCTCTCAAACGTGCACTAAGACTGTCATTCTCATCATAACACAAACTAACGAATCAACCCCAAACGTCACACCTTTTAAGTACCCCTTTCCATCACGACTCAAACAAAAGGGTGCAGTGATTCTTGTGACCCAAGGAGTGTCACTCAGACCCTTTCCTCACATCAAACACACAACCTAACAATTTCCCCAAACGTCAACAATGACTTTCGACAGCTAACACAAACGTTGTGTCTGTACCCCATTGGTTACTATGTTAATTGCCTCACACCCCAAAACATGGTGAGTGGTGGATTCTTTCCCGAACGGTTAAAAGTGACTTTCCAGCAGTGTCTGTGTTTGATTGTTAGTAGGGGTTTGCAGTGATTCTGAAAGGAGTGTGAGTTTGTGTTTGATTGTTAGTAGGGTTTTGCAGTGATTCTGGTTTGCAGTGATTCTGAAAGGAGTGTGAGTTTGTGTTTGATTGTTAGGGGGTTTGCAGTGATTCTGAAAGGAGTGTGGGTTTGTGTTTGATTGTTAGAAGGGGTTTGCAGTGATTCTGAAAGGAGTGTGAGTTTGTGTTTGATTGTTAGTAGGGGTTTGCAGTGATTCTGAAAGGAGTGTGAGTTTGTGTTTGATTGTTAGTAGGGGTTTGCAGTGATTCTGAAAGGAGTGTGAGTTTGTGTTTGATTGTTAGTAGGGGTTTGCAGTGATTCTGAAAGGAGTGTGAGTTTGTGTTTGATTGTTAGTAGGGGTTTGCAGTGATTCTGAAAGGAGTGTGAGTTTGTGTTTGATTGTTAGTAGGGGTTTGCAGTGATTCTGAAAGGAGTGTGAGTTTGTGTTTGATTGTTAGTAGGGGTTTGCAGTGATTCTGAAAGGAGTGTGAGTTTGTGTTTGATTGTTAGTAGGGGTTTGCAGTGATTCTGAAAGGAGTGTGGGTTTGTGTTTGATTGTTAGAAGGGGTTTGCAGTGATTCTGAAAGGAGTGTGAGTTTGTGTTTGATTGTTAGTAGGGGTTTGCAGTGATTCTGAAAGGAGTGTGAGTTTGTGTTTGATTGTTAGAAGGGGTTTGCAGTGATTCTGAAAGGAGTGTGAGTTTGTGTTTGTTTGATTGTTAGGAGTGTGAGTTTGTGGATTGTTAGCAGTGATTCTGAAAGGAGTGTGAGTTTGTGTTTGATTGTTAGTAGGGGTTTGCAGTGATTCTGAAAGGAGTGTGAGTTTGTGTTTGATTGTTAGTAGGGGTTTGCAGTGATTCTGAAAGGAGTGTGTTTGATTGTTAGTAGGTGTTTGCAGTGATTCTGAAAGGAGTGTGAGTTTGTGTTTGATTGTTAGAAGGGGTTTGCAGGTTTGTGTTTGATTGTTAGTAGGGGTTTGCAGTGATTCTGAAAGGTGTGTGAGTTTGTGTTTGATTGTTGAGTTTGTGTTTGATTGTTAAGGGGTTTGCAGTGATTCTGAAAGGAGTGTGGGTTTGTGTTTGATTGTTAGTAGGGGTTTGCAGTGATTCTGAAAGGAGTTTGTGTTTGATTGTTAGTTTTGTGTTTGTGTTGTTAGTAGGGGTTTGCAGTGATTCTGAAAGGAGTGTGAGTTTGTGTTTGATTGTTAGTAGGGGTTTGCAGTGATTCTGAAAGGAGTGTGGGTTTGTGTTTAATTGTTAGTAGGGGTTTGCAGTGATTCTGAAAGGAGTGTGGGTTTGTGTTTGATTGTTAGTAGGGGTTTGCAGTGATTCTGAAAGGAGTGTGAGTTTGTGTTTGATTGTTAGAAGGGGTTTGCAGTGATTCTGAAAGGAGTGTGAGTTTGTGTTTGATTGTTAGTAGGGGTTTGCAGTGATTCTGAAAGGAGTGTGAGTTTGTGTTTGATTGTTAGAAGGGGTTTGCAGTGATTCTGAAAGGAGTGTGAGTTTGTGTTTGATTGTTGTTAGTAGGGGTTTGCAGTGATTCTGAAAGGAGTGTGGGTTTGTGTTTGATTGTTAGTAGGGGTTTGCAGTGATTCTGAAAGGAGTGTGAGTTTGTGTTTAATTGTTAGTAGGGGTTTGCAGTGATTCTGAAAGGAGTGTGGGTTTGTGTTTAATTGTTAGTAGGGGGTTTTGCAGTGATTTTGAAAGGAGTGTGAGTTTGTGTTTGATTGTTAGTAGGGGTTTGCAGTGATTCTGAAAGGAGTGTGGGTTTGTGTTTGATTGTTAGTAGGGGTTTGCAGTGATTCTGAAAGGAGTGTGAGTTTGTGTTTGATTGTTAGAAGGGGTTTGCAGTGATTCTGAAAGGAGTGTGAGTTTGTGTTTGATTGTTAGTAGGGGTTTGCAGTGATTCTGAAAGGAGTGTGAGTTTGTGTTTGATTGTTAGTAGGGGTTTGCAGTGATTCTGAAAGGAGTGTGAGTTTGTGTTTGATTGTTAGAAGGGGTTTGCAGTGATTCTGAAAGGAGTGTGTTTGTGTTTGATTGTTAGTAGGGGTTTGCAGTGATTCTGAAAGGAGTGTGAGTTTGTGTTTAATTGTTAGTGAGGGTTTTGCAGTGATTCTGAAAGGAGTGTGAGTTTGTGTTTGATTGTTAGTAGGGGTTTGCAGTGATTCTGAAAGGAGTGTGAGTTTGTGTTTGATTGTTAGTAGGGGTTTGCAGTGATTCTGAAAGGAGTGTGAGTTTGTGTTTGATTGTTAGTAGGGGTTTGCAGTGATTCTGAAAGGAGTGTGGGTTTGTGTTTGATTGTTAGAAGGGGTTTGCAGTGATTCTGAAAGGAGTGTGAGTTTGTGTTTGATTGTTAGTAGGGGTTTGCAGTGATTCTGAAAGGAGTGTGAGTTTGTGTTTGATTGTTAGTAGGGGTTTGCAGTGATTCTGAAAGGAGTGTGAGTTTGTGTTTGATTGTTAGTAGGGGTTTGCAGTGATTCTGAAAGGAGTGTGAGTTTGTGTTTGATTGTTAGAAGGGGTTTGCAGTGATTCTGAAAGGAGTGTGAGTTTGTGTTTGATTGTTAGTAGGGGTTTGCAGTGATTCTGAAAGGAGTGTGGGTTTGTGTTTGATTGTTAGTAGGGGTTTGCAGTGATTCTGAAAGGAGTGTGAGTGTTTGATTGTTAGTGGGGTTTGCAGTGATTCTGAAAGGAGTGTGAGTTTGTGTTTGATTGTTAGGGGGTTTGCAGTGATTCTGAAAGGAGTGTGAGTTTGTGTTTGATTGTTAGTAGGGGTTTGCAGTGATTCTGAAAGGAGTGTGAGTTTGTGTTTGATTGTTAGTAGGGGTTTGCAGTGATTCTGAAAGGAGTGTGAGTTTGTGTTTGATTGTTAGTGGGGTTTGCAGTGATTCTGAAAGGAGTGTGAGTTTGTGTTTGATTGTTAGTAGGGGTTTGCAGTGATTCTGAAAGGAGTGTGAGTTTGTGTTTGATTGTTAGTAGGGGTTTGCAGTGATTCTGAAAGGAGTGTGATTGTTTGTGTTTGCAGTGATTGTTAGTTTGTGTTTGATTGTTAGTAGGTTTGCAGTGATTCTGAAAGGAGTGTGAGTTTGTGTTTGATTGTTAGTAGGGGTTTGCAGTGATTCTGAAAGGAGTGTGAGTTTGTGTTTGATTGTTAGAAGGGGTTTGCAGTGATTCTGAAAGGAGTGTGAGTTTGTGTTTGATTGTTAGAAGGGGTTTGCAGTGATTCTGAAAGGAGTGTGAGTTTGTGTTTGATTGTTAGTAGGGGTTTGCAGTGATTCTGAAAGGAGTGTGAGTTTGTGTTTAATTGTTAGTAGGTGTTTTGCAGTGATTCTGAAAGGAGTGTGAGTTTGTGTTTGATTGTTAGAAGGGGTTTGCAGTGATTCTGAAAGGAGTGTGAGTTTGTGTTTGATTGTTAGTAGGGGTTTGCAGTGATTCTGAAAGGAGTGTGAGTTTGTGTTTGATTGTTAGTAGGGGTTTGCAGTGATTCTGAAAGGAGTGTGAGTTTGTGTTTGATTGTTAGTAGGGGTTTGCAGTGATTCTGAAAGGAGTGTGAGTGTGAGTTTGTGTTTAATTGTTAGTAGGGTTTTGCAGTGATTCTGAAAGGTGTGTGAGTTTGTGTTTGATTGTTAGAATGGGTTTGCAGTGATTCTGAAAGGAGTGTGAGTTTGTGTTTGATTGTTAGTTTTGCAGTGATTCTGAAAGGTGTGTTTTGTGCAGTGATTCTGAAAGGAGTGTGGGTTTGTGTTTGATTGTTAGAAGGGGTTTGCAGTGATTCTGAAAGGAGTGTGAGTTTGTGTTTGATTGTTAGAAGGGGTTTGCAGTGATTCTGAAAGGAGTGTGAGTTTGTGTTTGATTGTTAGAAGGGGTTTGCAGTGATTCTGAAAGGAGTGTGAGTTTGTGTTTGATTGTTAGTAGGGGTTTGCAGTGATTCTGAAAGGAGTGTGAGTTTGTGTTTGATTGTTAGTAGGGGTTTGCAGTGATTCTGAAAGGAGTGTGAGTTTGTGTTTGATTGTTAGTAGGGGTTTGCAGTGATTCTGAAAGGAGTGTGAGTTTGTGTTTGATTGTTAGAAGGGGTTTGCAGTGATTCTGAAAGGAGTGTGAGTTTGTGTTTGATTGTTAGGGGGTTTGCAGTGATTCTGAAAGGAGTGTGAGTTTGTGTTTGATTGTTAGTAGGGGTTTGCAGTGATTCTGAAAGGAGTGTGAGTTTGTGTTTGATTGTTAGAAGGGGTTTGCAGTTTTGCAGTGATTCTGAAAGGAGTGTGAGTTTGTGTTTGATTGTTAGATTTTGCAGTGATTCTGAAAGGAGTGTGAGTTTGTGTTTGATTGTTAGTAGGGGGGTTTGCAGTGATTCTGAAAGGAGTGTGAGTTTGTGTTTGATTGTTAGTAGGGGTTTTGCAGTGATTCTGAAAGGAGTGTGAGTTTGTGTTTGATTGTTAGTAGGGGTTTGCAGTGATTCTGAAAGGAGTGTGAGTTTGTGTTTGATTGTTAGTAGGGGTTTGCAGTGATTCTGAAAGGAGTGTGGGTTTGTGTTTGATTGTTAGTAGGGGTTTGCAGTGATTCTGAAAGGAGTGTGAGTTTGTGTTTGATTGTTAGTAGGGGTTTGCAGTGATTCTGAAAGGAGTGTGAGTTTGTGTTTGATTGTTAGAAGGGGTTTGCAGTGATTCTGAAAGGAGTGTGAGTTTGTGTTTGATTGTTAGTAGGGTTTTGCAGTGATTCTGAAAGGAGTGTGAGTTTGTGTTTGATTGTTAGTTGCAGTGGAAAGGAGTGTGAGTTTGTTTGCAGTGATTCTGAAAGGAGTGTGAGTTTGTGTTTGATTGTTAGTAGGGGTTTGCAGTGATTCTGAAAGGAGTGTGGGTTTGTGTTTGATTGTTAGAAGGGGTTTGCAGTGATTCTGAAAGGAGTGTGAGTTTGTGTTTGATTGTTAGTAGGGGTTTGCAGTGATTCTGAAAGGAGTGTGGGTTTGTGTTTGATTGTTAGAAGGGGTTTGCAGTGATTCTGAAAGGAGTGTGAGTTTGTGTTTGATTGTTAGTAGGGGTTTGCAGTGATTCTGAAAGGAGTGTGGGTTTGTGTTTGATTGTTAGTATGGTTTTGCAGTGATTCTGAAAGGAGTGTGAGTTTGTGTTTGATTGTTAGAAGTTTGGGTTTGCAGTGATTCTGAAAGGAGTGTGAGTTTGTGTTTGATTGTTAGTAGGGGTTTGCAGTGATTCTGAAAGGAGTGTGGGTTTGTGTTTTTGTGTTTTGCAGTGATTGTTAGTTTGTGTTTGATTGTTAGAAGGGGTTTTGCAGTGATTCTGAAAGGAGTGTGAGTTTGTGTTTGATTGTTAGAAGGGGTTTGCAGTGATTCTGAAAGGAGTGTGGGTTTGTGTTTGATTGTTAGAAGGGGTTTGCAGTGATTCTGAAAGGAGTGTGAGTTTGTGTTTGATTGTTAGAAGGGGTTTGCAGTGATTCTGAAAGGAGTGTGGGTTTGTGTTTAATTGTTAGAAGGGGTTTGCAGTGATTCTGAAAGGAGTGTGAGTTTGTGTTTGATTGTTAGTAGGGGTTTGCAGTGATTCTGAAAGGAGTGTGAGTTTGTGTTTGATTGTTAGAAGGGGTTTGCAGTGATTCTGAAAGGAGTGTGAGTTTGTGTTTGATTGTTAGAAGGGGTTTGCAGTGATTCTGAAAGGAGTGTGAGTTTGTGTTTGATTGTTAGAAGGGGTTTGCAGTGATTCTGAAAGGAGTGTGAGTTTGTGTTTAATTGTTAGTAGGTTTTGCAGTGATTCTGAAAGGAGTGTGAGTTTGTGTTTGATTGTTAGTAGGGGTTTGCAGTGATTCTGAAAGGAGTGTGAGTTTGTGTTTGATTGTTAGTAGGGGTTTGCAGTGATTCTGAAAGGAGTGTGAGTTTGTGTTTGATTGTTAGAAGGGGTTTGCAGTGATTCTGAAAGGAGTGTGAGTTTGTGTTTGATTGTTAGTAGGGGTTTGCAGTGATTCTGAAAGGAGTGTGAGTTTGTGTTTGATTGTTAGAAGGGGTTTGCAGTGATTCTGAAAGGAGTGTGAGTTTGTGTTTGATTGTTAGTAGGGGTTTGCAGTGATTCTGAAAGGAGTGTGAGTTTGTGTTTAATTGTTAGTAGGGGTTTGCAGTGATTCTGAAAGAAGTGTGAGTTTGTGTTTGATTGTTAGTAGGGGTTTGCAGTGATTCTGAAAGGAGTGTGAGTTTGTGTTTGATTGTTAGTAGGGGTTTGCAGTGATTCTGAAAGGAGTGTGAGTTTGTGTTTGATTGTTAGTAGAGGTTTTGCAGTGATTCTGAAAGGTGTGTGAGTTTGTGTTTGATTGTTAGTAGGGGTTTGCAGTGATTCTGAAAGGAGTGTGAGTTTGTGTTTGATTGTTAGAAGGGGTTTGCAGTGATTCTGAAAGGAGTGTGAGTTTGTGTTTGATTGTTAGAAGGGGTTTGCAGTGATTCTGAAAGGAGTGTGAGTTTGTGTTTGATTGTTAGTAGGGGTTTGCAGTGATTCTGAAAGGAGTGTGAGTTTGTGTTTGATTGTTAGTAGGGGTTTGCAGTGATTCTGAAAGGAGTGTGAGTTTGTGTTTGATTGTTAGCAGGGGTTTGCAGGGAAAGGAGTTTTTGCAGTGATTCTGAAAGGAGTGTGAGTTTGTGTTTGATTGTTAGTAGGGGTTTGCAGTGATTCTGAAAGGAGTGTGAGTTTGTGTTTGATTGTTAGTAGGGGTTTGCAGTGATTCTGAAAGGAGTGTGAGTTTGTGTTTGATTGTTAGTAGGGGTTTGCAGTGATTCTGAAAGGAGTGTGAGTTTGTGTTTGATTGTTAGTGTGAGTGGTTTTGCAGTGATTCTGAAAGGGTGTTTTGCAGTGATGATTCTGAAAGGTGTGTGAGTTTGTGTTTGATTGTTAGTAGGGGTTTGCAGTGATTCTGAAAGGAGTGTGAGTTTGTGTTTGATTGTTAGTAGGGGTTTGCAGTGATTCTGAAAGGAGTGTGAGTTTGTGTTTGATTGTTAGTAGGGGTTTGCAGTGATTCTGAAAGGAGTGTGAGTTTGTGTTTGATTGTTAGTAGGGGTTTGCAGTGATTCTGAAAGGAGTGTGGGTTTGTGTTTGATTGTTAGAAGGAGTTTGCAGTGATTCTGAAAGGAGTGTGAGTTTGTGTTTGATTGTTAGTGGGGGTTTGCAGTGATTCTGAAAGGAGTGTGAGTTTGTGTTTGATTGTTAGTAGGGGTTTGCAGTGATTCTGAAAGGAGTGTGAGTTTGTGTTTGATTGTTAGTAGGGGTTTTTGCAGTGATTCTGAAAGGAGTGTGAGTTTGTGTTTGATTGTTAGTAGGGGTTTGCAGTGATTCTGAAAGGTGTGTGAGTTTGTGTTTTGCAGTGATTGTTAGTAGTTTGGTTTTGCAGTGATTCTGAAAGGAGTGTGGGTTTGTGTTTAATTGTTAGTAGAGGTTTGCAGTGATTCTGAAAGAAGTGTGAGTTTGTGTTTGATTGTTAGTAGGGGTTTGCAGTGATTCTGAAAGGAGGGTGAGTTTGTGTTTGATTGTTAGTAGGGGTTTGCAGTGATTCTGAAAGGAGTGTGAGTTTTGTGTTTGTGTTTGATTGTTAGTTTGTGTTTGAGTTAGGTTTGCAGTGATTCTGAAAGGAGTGTGAGTTTGTGTTTGATTGTTAGAAGGGGTTTGCAGTGATTCTGAGTTTGAGGGTTTTTGTTAGTAGGGTTTTGCAGTGATTCTGAAAGGAGTGTGAGTTTGTGTTTGATTGTTAGTAGGGGTTTGCAGTGATTCTGAAAGGAGTGTGAGTTTGTGTTTGATTGTTAGAATGGGTTTGCAGTGATTCTGAAAGGAGTGTGGGTTTGTGTTTGGTGTTTGCAGTGATTCTGAAAGGAGTGTGAGTTTGTGTTTGATTGTTAGTAGGGGTTTGCAGTGATTCTGAAAGGAGTGTGAGTTTGTGTTTGATTGTTAGTAGGGGTTTGCAGTGATTCTGAAAGGAGTGTGAGTTTGTGTTTGATTGTTAGTTTGTGTTTAAGGGGTTTGCAGTGATTCTGAAAGGAGTGTGAGTTTGTGTTTGATTGTTAGTAGGGGTTTGCAGTGATTCTGAAAGGAGTGTGAGTTTGTTTGTGTTTGATTGTTAGTAGGGGTTTGCAGTGATTCTGAAAGGAGTGTGAGTTTGTGTTTGATTGTTAGTAGGGGTTTGCAGTGATTCTGAAAGGAGTGTGTGTTTGTTGTTAGAAGGGGTTTGCATTGTTCTGAAAGGAGGGGTTTGTGCAGTGATTCTGAAAGGAGTGTGAGTTTGTGTTTGATTGTTAGAAGGGGTTTGCAGTGATTCTGAAAGGAGTGTGAGTTTGTGTTTGATTGTTAGTAGGGGTTTGCAGTGATTCTGAAAGGAGTGTGAGTTTGTGTTTGATTGTTAGTAGAGGTTTGCAGTGATTCTGAAAGGAAGTTTGTGTTTGATTGTTAGTTTTGCAGTGATTCTGAAAGGAGTGTGTTTGTGTTTGATTGTTAGTAGGGGTTTGCAGTGATTCTGAAAGGAGTGTGAGGTTTGTGTTTGATTGTTAGTAGGGGTTTGCAGTGATTCTGAAAGGAGTGTGGGTTTGTTTGTGTTTGATTGTTAGTAGGGGTTTGCAGTGATTCTGAAAGGAGTGTGAGTTTGTGTTTGATTGTTAGTAGGGGTTTGCAGTGATTCTGAAAGGAGTGTGAGTTTGTGTTTGATTGTTAGTAGGGGTTTGCAGTGATTCTGAAAGGAGTGTGAGTTTGTGTTTGATTGTTAGAAGGGGTTTGCAGTGATTCTGAAAGGAGTGTGAGTTTGTGTTTGATTGTTAGTAGGGGTTTGCAGTGATTCTGAAAGGAGTGTGAGTTTGTGTTTGATTGTTATTGATTCTGAAAGGAGTGTGGGTTTGTGTTTGATTGTAGTTCTGAAAGGGGTTTGCAGTGATTCTGAAAGGAGTGTGAGTTTGTGTTTGATTGTTAGAAGGGGTTTTGCAGTGATTCTGAAAGGAGTGTGAGTTTGTGTTTGATTGTTAGTAGGGGTTTGCAGTGATTCTGAAAGGAGTGTGAGTTTGATTATTAGAAGGGGTTTGCAGTGATTCTGAAAGAAGTGAGTTTGTGTCTGATTGTTAGTAGGGGTTTGCATTGTTAGTATGGTTTTGCAGTGATTCTGAAAGGTGTGTGAGTTTGTGTTTGATTGTTAGTTTTTGCAGTGATTCTGAAAGGAGTGTGATTTGTGTTTGATTGTTAGTAGGGGTTTGCAGTGATTCTGAAAGGAGTGTGAGTTTGTGTTTGATTGTTAGAAGGGGTTTGCAGTGATTCTGAAAGGAGTGTGAGTTTGTGTTTAATTGTTAGTAGGGTTTTGCAGTGATTCTGAAAGGTGTGTGAGTTTGTGTTTGATTGTTAGAATGGGTTTGCAGTGATTCTGAAAGGAGTGTGGGTTTATGTTTGATTGTTAGAATAGGTTTGCAGTGATTCTGAAAGTAGTGTGAGTTTGTGTTTGATTGTTAGTAGGGGTTTGCAGTGATTCTGAAAGGAGTGTGAGTTGTGTTTGTTGTTTGTTGTTAGAAGGGGTTTGCAGTGATTCTGAAAGGAGTGTGAGTTTGTGTTTGATTGTTAGTAGGGGTTTGCAGTGATTCTGAAAGGAGTGTGAGTTTGTGTTTGATTGTTAGAAGGGGTTTGCAGTGATTCTGAAAGGAGTGTGGGTTTGTGTTTGATTGTTAGTAGGGGTTTGCAGTGATTCTGAAAGGTGTGTGAGTTGGTGTTTGATTGTTAGTTATTGCAGTGATTCTGAAAGGAGTGTGGGTTTGTGTTTAATTGTTAGTAGAGGTTTGCAGTGATTCTGAAAGGAGTGTGAGTTTGTGTTTGATTGTTAGTAGGGGTTTGCAGTGATTCTGAAAGGAGTGTGAGTTTGTGTTTGATTGTTAGTAGGGGTTTGCAGTGATTCTGAAAGGAGTGTGAGTTTGTGTTTGATTGTTAGAAGGGGTTTGCAGTGATTCTGAAAGGAGTGTGGGTTTGTGTTTGATTGTTAGTAGGGGTTTGCAGTGATTCTGAAAGGAGTGTGAGTTTGTGTTTGATTGTTAGTAGGGGTTTGCAGTGATTCTGAAAGGAGTGTGAGTTTGTGTTTGATTGTTAGTAGAGGTTTGCAGTGATTCTGAAAGGAGTGTGGTTTGTTTGTGTTTGCAGTGATTGTTAGTAGGGTTTTGCAGTGATTCTGAAAGGAGTGTGAGTTTGTGTTTGATTGTTAGTAGGGGTTTGCAGTGATTCTGAAAGGAGTGTGAGTTTGTGTTTGATTGTTAGTAGGGGTTTGCAGTGATTCTGAAAGGAGTGTGAGTTTGTGTTTGATTGTTAGTAGGGTTTTGCAGTGATTCTGAAAGGAGTGTGTGTTTGTGTTTGATTGTTAGAAGGGATTTGCAGTGATTCTGAAAGTAGTGCGAGTTTGTGTTTGATTGCTAATCAGGTTTTGCAGTGATTCTGAAAGGAGTGTGAGTTTGTGTTTAATTGTTAGTATGGTTTTGCAGTGATTCTGAAAGGTGTGTGAGCTTGTGTTTGATTGTCAGAAAGAGTTTTCAGTGATTCTGAAAGGAGTGTGAGTTTGTGTTTGATTGTTAGTAGGGGTTTGCAGTGATTCCGAGAGGAGTGTGAGTTTGTGTTTGATTGTTAGTAGGGGTTTGCAGTGATTCTGAAAGGAGTGTGAGTTTGTGTTTGATTGTTAGTAGGGGTTTGCAGTGATTCTGAAAGGAGTGTGAGTTTGTGTTTGATTGTTAGTAGGGGTTTGCAGTGATTCTGAAAGGAGTGTGAGTTTGTGTTTGATTGTTAGTAGGGGTTTGCAGTGATTCTGAAAGGAGTGTGAGTTTGTGTTTGATTGTTAGAAGGGGTTTGCAGTGATTCTGAAAGGAGTGTGAGTTTGTGTTTGATTGTTAGTAGGGGTTTGCAGTGATTCTGAAAGGAGTGTGAGTTTGTGTTTGATTGTTAGAATTGGGTTTTGCAGTGATTCTGAAAGGAGTGTGAGTTTGTGTTTGATTGTTAGTAGGGGTTTGCAGTGATTCTGAAAGGAGTGTGAGTGTGAGTTTGTGTTTGATTGTTAGTAGGGTTTTGCAGTGATTCTGAAAGGAGTGTGAGTTTGTGTTTGATTGTCAGAAAGGGTTTTGCAGTGATTCTGAAAGGAGTGTGAGTTTGTGTTTGATTGTTAGTAGGGGTTTGCAGTGATTCTGAAAGGAGTGTGAGTTTGTGTTTGATTGTTAGTAGGGGTTTGCAGTGATTCTGAAAGGAGTGTGAGTTTGTGTTTGATTGTTAGTAGGGGTTTGCAGTGATTCTGAAAGGAGTGTGAGTTTGTGTTTGATTGTTAGAAGGGGTTTGCAGTGATTCTGAAAGGAGTGTGAGTTTGTGTTTGATTGTTAGTAGGGGTTTGCAGTGATTCTGAAAGGAGTGTGAGTTTGTGTTTGAGTTTGTGTTTGTTTAATTGTTAGTAGGGGTTTGCAGTGATTCTGAAAGGAGTGTGAGTTTGTGTTTGATTGTTAGTATGGTTTTGCAGTGATTCTGAAAGGAGTGTGAGTTTGTGTTTGAATTGTTAGTAGGGTTTTGCAGTGATTCTGAAAGGTGATTCTGAAAGGAGTGTGAGTTTGTGTTTGATTGTTAGTAGGGGTTTGCAGTGATTCTGAAAGGAGTGTGAGTTTGTGTTTGATTGTTAGTATTCTGGTTTTGCAGTGATTCTGAAAGGTGTGTGAGTTTGTGTTTGATTGTTAGTAGGGGTTTGCAGTGATTCTGAAAGGAGTGTGTTTGTGTTTGAGTTAGGGTTTTGCAGTGATTCTGAAAGAAGTGTGAGTTTGTGTTTGATTGTTAGTAGGGGTTTGCAGTGATTCTGAAAGGAGTGTGAGTTTGTGTTTGATTGTTAGTAGGGGTTTGCAGTGATTCTGAAAGGAGTGTGAGTTTGTGTTTGATTGTTAGTAGGGGTTTGCAGTGATTCTGAAAGGTGTGTGAGTTTGTGTTTGATTGTTAGTAGGGTTTTGCAGTGATTCTGAAAGGAGTGTGAGTTTGTGTTTGATTGTTAGTAGGGGTTTGCAGTGATTCTGAAAGGAGTGTGAGTTTGTGTTTGATTGTTAGTATGGGGTTTGCAGTGATTCTGAAAGGAGTGTGAGTTTGTGTTTGATTGTTAGTAGGGGTTTGCAGTGATTCTGAAAGGAGTGTGAGTTTGTGTTTGATTGTTAGTAGGGGTTTGCAGTGATTCTGAAAGGAGTGTGAGTTTGTGTTTGATTGTTAGAAGGGGTTTGCAGTGATTCTGAAAGGAGTGTGAGTTTGTGTTTGATTGTTAGTAGGGGTTTGCAGTGATTCTGAAAGGAGTGTGAGTTTGTGTTTGATTGTTAGTAGGGGTTTGCAGTGATTCTGAAAGGAGTGTGAGTTTGTGTTTGATTGTTAGAAGGGGTTTGCAGTGATTCTGAAAGGAGTGTGAGTTTGTGTTTGATTGTTAGTAGGGGTTTGCAGTGATTCTGAAAGGAGTGTGAGTTTGTGTTTGATTGTTAGTAGGGGTTTGCAGTGATTCTGAAAGGAGTGTGAGTTTTGTGTTTAATTGTTAGAAGGGGTTTTGCAGTGATTCTGAAAGGAGTGTGAGTTTGTGTTTGATTGTTAGTAGGGGTTTGCAGTGATTCTGAAAGGAGTGTGAGTTTGTGTTTGATTGTTAGAAGGGGTTTGCAGTGATTCTGAAAGGAGTGTGAGTTTGTGTTTGATTGTTAGTAGGGGTTTGCAGTGATTCTGAAAGGAGTGTGAGTTTGTGTTTGATTGTTAGTAGGTTTTGCAGTGATTCTGAAAGGAGTGTGAGTTTGTGTTTGATTGTTAGATTGTTAGGTGGATTGTTTGCAGTGATTCTGAAAGGAGTGTGAGTTTGTGTTTGTTGTTAGTAGGGGTTTGCAGTGATTCTGAAAGGAGTGTGAGTTTGTGTTTGATTGTTAGAAGGGGTTTGCAGTGATACTGAAAGGAGTGTGGGTTTGTGTTTAATTGTTAGTAGGGGTTTGCAGTGATTCTGAAAGGAGTGTGAGTTTGTGTTTGATTGTTAGTAGGGTTTTGCAGTGATTCTGAAAGGAGTGTGAGTTTGTGTTTGATTGTTAGTAGGGGTTTGCAGTGATTCTGAAAGGAGTGTGAGTTTGTGTTTGATTGTTAGTAGGGGTTTGCAGTGATTCTGAAAGGAGTGTGAGTTTGTGTTTGATTGTTAGTAGGGTTTTGCAGTGATTCTGAAAGGAGTGTGAGTTTGTGTTTGATTGTTAGAAGGGGTTTGCAGTGATTCTGAAAGGAGTGTGAGTTTGTGTTTGATTGTTAGTAGGGGTTTGCAGTGATTCTGAAAGGAGTGTGAGTTTGTGTTTGATTGTTAGTAGGGGTTTTCAGTGATTCTGAAAGAAGTGTGAGTTTGTGTTTGATTGTTTGTAGAGTTTTGCATTGATTCTGAAAGGAGTGTGAGTTTTTGTTTAATTGTTAATAGGGGTTTGTAGTGATTCTGAAAGGAGTGTGGGTTTGCGTTTGATTGTTAGCAGGGGTTTGCAGTGATTCTGAAAGGAGTGTGAGTTTGTTTTTGACTGTTAGTAGGGGTTTGCAGTGATTCTGATAGGAGTGTGAGTTAGCTAGTATCTAGGCCATTCTGACTTAGAAACAATGGAGCAGATGTTTATTATTTTTCCCGGCATTATTACCTTGTGCCTGACTCAGCGTCCTCATTCAATTTAGACTTAGGCTTTGGTTTAGGTTTGGATTTCTCCCTGTAAAGCAAAGATAGTGATCATAGATCCTTCCACAGCAACATGGACTTTTTTTTAACTGCTATTTCAGATTAGATTCACATGCACATATACCCTGTTTACTATATGTGTGTATGTGTGTCACAGTTTCTATGATACATGGATTTTCTTAGCTATATTTATATACAGCTGTACTACTTAAATGGTCTTCATAGTCTAAATACCATGGTACACTTATATCAGGTGCAGTGTACTAAGATATTATTGTGATTATAAAAAAAAAAAAAAAACATGAATTCCTAAATTTAAAACAATGATTCATATGCTACATAGCAGGAATAACAATAAAGTTTGTTTATTAGTAATAAAACATTCACAAGCAGCATTTTCTATTGTTACTTATTGACATACTACACTGTACAGGGGTCCAAATAGACAGCTTTTCCAAGTTTGGGCAATAAACTTTAATGAAGTCATAATGAATCATAATGAAAGTGTAACATTTAGCCCCTTCCAAGCTGATTTTGTGTTTCTCAGTGTGCAGCAGTTGAGCCTGCTATCCCTTCGCTCAGGGGCCTCAGGGTGCCGAAAAGCAGTTACTTGAACCCCTGGCAATGAAAACATATTAGGACAGGTTCTGCAAATCAAGCAGCCAGTGAGGTACGACCCCAAGTGCAGAACGGAATGCATTCAGTTAAGTGACCGAAGCAAAGCAGACACATGCAATGTTTTATTTGTGTAAATGCCCCATTGTCCAGCAGTGGGCTCATCTTAGAGTTAAAGGGAAAGGTTTACAAATACCTTCTAGAAATTCTTGTTTATTGTTTGGAAACCAGGATGATAGATTGCTTCATCATCATCATTATCATCTCACTTACAAATCCAGCCTAGATTACCAGTTAACATAGCATTGCTATAGTCTTCTAACTGGGTAAAACTGTGATCATTCAAAAAGTTATTAGATAAAATTCCCCTTTAACAAGCATCCAGGCAAGCGGATTCCAGTTTCCTGAATCAGCTTCAACTTTTGATGAAGATACACAGTGACATGATTAGCGTCTATGGCAAACATGGTGCATATTGTGAAGGTATTAAGGATAGGACAACAGGGAAAGTTTCAAAAACCTTCTTTGGGAATTGGGAATTGATGGGAACCTTTTGACGTTTGAAGGAAATTAGCAAAATACTGGCATTAAAGAAACACAGAGATGCTTTTAACATTGGTGTACAGTTGTTCCCTAGTTCCTACAACAAATGGATGGCAGTCGGTTAGTTGAAACTTTAAAATGTTGTCCAAGACCTAGTGAGAATTCCGATGGATTCACCTGTCACCTTGCATAAGGAATTTTACAAAGAAAAACCAAAGCCCTGAAATTAAATCTATTAAATTCTTCACATAAAATTTGTGTTTCTCCTTGGGGTTGCTTTTGAACCTGGTATACTTTACCTCAGCGGTCCTCATTTTGTGCCTGGCAGTGTATTTGTATACACTTAACTAGGTGTATAAGTATACACTAGAGCATACAAGTTCAGTATTCAGAAGCTTTACGTTTCCATTGTAAAATTCCTGTCTCTAGTTCAAACATGCTGGAGTGAAGGACATCCCAGGCATCCCTACAGTTCCAAAGAGACAGCTCTGCAAGGTGGAACTCGGTTTCACAAGAAGCGATATGTATTATTTGCTCACAGACTTCAAACAACAAGAAATATATTGCAACACTCAAGTAGGAAAAGAAGCACACATGGACTTTCCCTCACAGAATTACCTGTTGCCGGACCCAATAATCTTGCCTTTAGTCTTAGCGTCCCTCTTTTTTATTCGTCTGCAATAGTGAAATGGTAAAACCTGGTCAAGGTGCATAATGTACAGATTTAACAGCATTGGCATCAGCAATACAGGTAGTATCACAATTACTGACAACAGGAGATTTCAATAAAACAGACTTCAGACGCAATGACCTTTTTAAAAATCTGTGAATCAACCCATATCAGTAATTCCAACTAAAACTGCTACAAAATACAGGCATTGTAGGAGGTTGAACAGTACATGGGTTGGGGAAAAACTATAGGAACTGAGTAAAATGAAAGAAACTTGTATGGAAGACACCAGGGTAGCAGAATATATTTGTAGCACAGACAAACTTTACAGTGCATTAGTAAGACCTCATCTAGAATATTGTGTTCAGCTTACCCGTAAGTCTTGTCTTTAAATCCCGTGAAAAAAACAGTCTCTTAACACACCGTCAGGAATCAACTTGTGCAGGGGGGGCAGAACATCGTGCGGGGGGGGCAGAACTTCATGCAGGGGGCGGGGGACAGAATGTTGTGTGGGAGGTAAAATGTCGTGCAGGGGGGGCCTCGTCTTACAGTACTGGGGGAGGGGGGACCCCATCTGGGGTTAGTACGTCATGGTGGGTCAGGGGCCCCGGCTTGGAGCACGTGCAGGGGGACCCAGAACGCTTGTGCAGGGGGCAGAACATCATGCAGGAGGGGAGGGGGGCAGAATGTTGTGTGGGGGGTAGAATGTCGTGCAGGTGGCTGGGGGCAGGACGTTGGGCACGGGGCAGAATGTCGTATGGGGGGCAGGAAGTCGGGCGGGGGGCAGGAGGTGGGAATGTACTGCATCCCTGGTAGACCCACATTTTGTTGGATGTGAAACTACAAGACAAAAAGTCCAGTAGGAAAATGTTTCAGATAAAGATTGACGGATGAGCATGCAACTTAAATACAGATGTTTGTAAGTCATGGTTCAGGTTTACCCATCAATTAATGTATACCTAGCCTTAACATCTCCCTCCACCCCTTCAATGCGTGCCTGAGTTGTAAAAACAAACACAAGCTGTTAAAATTTGAGTATGCTGGCAGTAAATTCATCCTTTTAAAGAAAGCTAGTAGTTGAGCTTGAGTCTAAACATTTTTGGGTAATAACGGTCTTAATGAGTTCTTTATGACGCAACTCCAGTGCCTAAACAAATGCACAGTTTGTGCTAATATAAATGGTATAAACCAAACACATGATGCCAAAGGCAGATGCTTGTATGTTTGGATCTAGTTTGTTGAGTAGTACTCAGATCTAAGGCCTATTCTCTTTGGCCCTGGATTCTGCCCAGGAACGCAATGTTCTTCACATGCTGGTGGCTGAAGGAAATTTGTTGCCAGGTTCCAGGATTTCACGTACAACAAACCACCAAACATTCGTTTGTAGTCACCCTATAAAGCTGATTTAATTTCTTTAACATTTGTAATGCCAAGAGAACCCCTTGCCATGCAATCTCATCTGGAAACATTCCTACATTCACTTAGCTAGCTGGCTCAGTTACTCAGCCAGTGTATTTTAGTGCAGATTGTAAACTCTGTATGTGAAACGATGCTGTAACACATATTCTGTACACATTCTTTCACGCAGTTACTGAATAAACCTGCCTGTCATCTGTACAGCAGGTGTAATTGTGTAACATTAGAGTAGGTGACACAGCTGCCTGTCAATCCTCCAGTTTCCTTGCAAATGTGAAGCCTAGTGTAATGAAGAAACACATGTGAACATTTTGTCTGTGATTTCTTGGTTCATGTGAATTTTGCACTGCATGGAAACTGCTTTCTTATGAAGGTCCCATAAGAAAGCAGTTGAAGGGGTTGAAGGGGTCACATTCTCTGACAACGGGACATCAAACACAAGGTGAAGATAAGATTCTGCTAACTACAGAGCTTAATTTACTACCAGAAACGATATCATCCAATTTAGAGCAGACTGATACTCATTATTATGTAATATACATGGGCTTCCCAAACCTTCAAATACACAGCTGGTCTGGTATTTGACTATCCTGCAGCATACTGTAAACTCCAGGCCAGCTGTAAAAATGACAAGTCTGCTTTTCTGCCTTCTAGTCAAGCTGGCTTGTATTACATAGTCAGGCTGCGACCTCCAATGCCCTTTGGTTACCCTGGAGACAGCCGCCAGTGAAATTCACATTGGATTGAAGATGTGTGTGCGGTTCCCTCGCACTGTGATTCATCACTCTGAAGCCCCTTACGAAACTGCTGGCCTTCTGCTTTCTCACACACAAGTCAACATGTGGCACACCAGATATAAAACAGCTCAGCCAATCAGAGAACAGCAGCATCGCTTCTCTATTGCCATCAGGAAATAGTGTGAGGGAAAGAACATTTACATTTTTTTAAAGTAACCCTATTGTTGTATTGTTTGGACATATTCTTTCTCATAACGGTTATAGCAGTTGCATTGGCTCTTTCTTCTTTCATAGTACCTATAAAAACCTTTTTTTTTTTTTTATTATTGGAGACGCTGTTGGATTTTTGGCATAGTATGAGGTTTCAGATATTTTATTAAAATCAACCTGCTCAGTAGACAGTGCAAGAAACCACATAAGTGGTCCACTGGGGTTAAAATCAGAAGCTCAAAGAAAGCAATCCAACTTTGCAGAAGTTTTGTTGTTTTCAGACTGGCCTGGAATTAACAAAGCATCAATAAGCCAGCATGGCAGTTCAGGGACAACAAAGCGACAGGATGTTTTTAAATACATAAAAAACAAACCAAACCAAAACAAAAATTTAAATAATCTAACAACATTTTTATATATATATATATATATATATATATATATATATATATATATTTTTTTTTTTTACATTTTCCATATCCTCAGTCCTCCTGTAAACAGTCTAGCTACAGGAAAACATATTGTTTCCATTAAAATGTAATTATAAAAAAAACAAAAGCTAAACAAAAGTACAGCCTGTTCCATGTTTCCAGACTATTCCATTCCACCAGGAAAGAGCAGTGCAGAACAGAGGCTAGCATTATTACTCAAATGAATCATTAGGCACTGGCACAACAATCACAATATAAAATGACGATTGCAGGGTAAAACCTGTTTAAAAAGAAGGCAACATGGGAAGCCCTTCACTGGTGCGCTTACTTTGTTATGCTATATAAACATAATTTAATCCTTTATTTAACGTAACATTATTCAACAGGTTTTATTTGACTGTATGAAGCAAAATTAGCTAATTCTATAGGGTGGTGCAAAACAGAAAAGTGTTTGGTCAAGGCCTGACTTAGCTACTGGAGCCATACTGTGTAAGGAGGCAAACTACTGCATTGACTTGGAACAACCAAGACTTCCTGGGACTGGGGATGCCAAGCTGCTATCTAACCCTTTGCTCGGCTGGCTGACACCCATATTTCAAAAGCAGACAGTCAAAGGAAAAGTGTTTCACCTCCTTTGAGGTTTTGTAGGCGTGTGTGAAAATAAAAAACCATGTTAGTTCTAAATATATCATCAAGGTTCTGATTTCTGAATTGGATTTTTTTTAGTTTTCTTTTTGTTAAGGCCACTGTGAGAAGCTCTGCATGTCAGAAACTGTTATTTGTCATGTATTTACTGTCTGCTGATTTAGAATAGATAACGTGATTCCAAAAGGTTTCTTAATCATACATTCAGCCAACTATAAGTTCACGAGGCGTGAGCTGGGGGTAGAGATATGGATAGAGATAGGGCAGAAGAAGCAGAAGGGAGAGGTTAGTAGGAGAGAGTGCCGGCTAGAAAGGACCGGACCTAGAATAGAAGAGCAGGCGGGGCCCACTCTAGTAGCGACCAGCGAAGCTGATTGAGGGAGGCGATGCCGACACGAGCCCAGGGGCGAAGGACCCAGCAACCGAAGACAGGATACAGAAAGTGGTCACTGACTGAGGGCGGCGATGCCGACACAAGCCCAGGGGTGAAGGACCCAGCAACCGAAGACATATATGAGGGTTATGACTCGTGGAGCTGCCCCTCAGAGGAAGATGGTCCCAGAGACTGGGACACGAAAGGAGATAGAGAGGGCGAGGTACCCAGCTCCTGAGACTTCTGTAAAGGGGAGCTCGTTAGACCCCCAATTGGCTGAGACTTCATGCTGCCTGGGACCTGAGATAAGAACAAGGCATAGAGGTTAGTATGGGACTCAAGCATGAGTAGCCACGTCCCAAACTGAGACAGAGTATAGAACACCTTGAGTGAGGCAAGATAAGCGCAGGAGCTGCGAAAGAACAGAGTGTGGCCGGGGGTCCACTCTGACTCACATGGTGAGAACCCCCCTGAAGGTCGAGGGTTAGCTGAAGCCATGCCCTGAGGTCGGGGAAGTGAGATCACTTGCCCCCCAGATCAACCGATGCGAAGGCATGTAAGAGAAGGTGGAGGAGGGGAGGAGGAAAACGAAACGCTAGACAGCAAAGGTGCAAGTGATCAGGGCTTAAATAATAAATAGGAACTAATTGACAGGAAATTGGAAACCCCCCTTTGCTACACTCCTCCTGAACTTACGCAAGCTAACATTTATAGGACACAACAGAGGGTGAATGCATGTGTGTTCTACCCTACATTAACAAGTACTGCAATAAACCTATCCAAGGGAGGGAAGGAGCAGGAGGAGTTGAAAATAATTTGATTTTACCATGGCCTCGACTCTGTGTAAGAGGGAATGTCAGAATACTGTAATATTACAAGAATGTTAAAAAAATATTACAACAGGGGGAAAAGGATAGTTATATCACAATGCTTATCAATTGAACAGCCTATCATCTATCAGTGCTGCTGTGATGTTGGTGGTAACCTGAAGCCATCACATCTGCTTTCAAAATCATCAACGGGATTGTACACATATGGATATCTTTCCAAGCCTTTACAGTAACATTGACTTTGACAACAAGTCCTCAGTTATCCACCCCCTACCACCTCTGTTTGACCAGCCAGGGCAGCTCTAGGGATTAGCACTTGTGAAGTCTACATCCTAAATGTAACTTCCTAAAAGACATTCGTCAGACTGCACACATACAGATGGAGAAGCAGTGTGGCAGGATTTAAAGAGACGGCTAATGCTTTATTGTAAACCGCACTGGCCCCATGAAGCTGGATCTTATATAGTTCAGCAAATTAAAAGACAAGCAGTACAGTATATGCATGTTACTGTTTTTTTACGCAATTTAAAATATATATATAATATATATATAATATATATATATAATATCATCATATATATATATTATATATAACTATATATATATATACAGAACTGAGTTAAAGACTGTATTCATTTAAGGGTTAACGTCAAACTTTTGTTTTTTTGACATCAAATCAATAGGGATGTGTCATCTATCGAAGTCGGTCGAAAGACCGTTTCGACATTCAAGGAGACTCCAATTTCAAAAGTTGGTAGGTTCCACAATCCTGCGCCAACCATTTGTGCTGACTAGACTGCCCTTGTTTTATCCTCTGCTGTGTTGGCACTGAACTCTGATGGGGAAAAAAAATAGACTGCTGTGCTGTAAGTAGTTCATCTTGGGTTGTCTTACTAAGGTGTGCGTGTGCATTAGTTTGTATTACATGCTGGATTGAGGCAGAAGTCTCTTAGGGGCGTCCCATATACATAGCCAGAGTTGCGGGTTTCTTCATTTTTTATAGTTTTCCATATAGTTGAAGAAAAATTGAGAAACATTTTAAAATGTGACATTTCAAAATCTAACATCACATTACAAAACATAACCAAACACTCCATGTCAGGCCCTATGCTCCAGTTTTGCCTTCCTTTAGTAACCTTCAATCTCAAGCTGGCAATATACTAATTGTCACAAGTGCATGATTTCACAGTGAGGGTTCCAGTATTTATTAAGAATCTGTGGTCATGCTGAGGTTTAGTTTAGAACAAAGGATACAATGGTTACCTACAACTATGGTGTCCAGTTTTGCATCACCTAGAATTTTAGGATTGAGACATAATATGAACATAATTTCAATATCATGTAATCAAAGAAACTAAAAAGTTATATCACAAAAGTCTATTATAAGCCATACTAGTAGTACAGTATTATGCAGGCACTGTTAACACTCTTTGGTAGAACACTGACATCATATAAGACATTTAGCCACATAGCAACCTCTGTGTAAAGCACCTCTGTTTTTCTTGTGCATACACAGTGTGTATCCATAATATCTCACTATGCAATTAATCCAAACTTCATTAACGCCTCGTTTATGTTGGAGATACCCTGGTACTTCATACAGTGCCCTGTCAGTACATTGAGACTGTTGTTACTTTAAGTATACGCTGAAAGCATTAGCTCTTGAGGCTTTTTAATTTTTAATTGTTTTTTTTTTTACTGAAAATATCAGTTTTGCAGAGTTGTATAGAGTCTGAAGATCAGGTCATTAGGTACAATATTAAACAGCTACTATAAGTTGAAGGCAAATCTGAGATGTTCTGTCCTTTTTATTTTTAAATAATAAGAATAAGAATAAAGTGCAACTTTACTGTGGCAGGGTGAAAGAAACAGCAGAGCCTAATGATGTGTCAGTGCCTAATGATTCATTTGAGTAATGAAAAATGTAAATTAATGAGAATATAGCACAGGTCACTTTTTTCCCTTTGCTCAATAGCTACTGGAAGCTTTAGAAGAAATCAACACGTTCTGCAAAACCTATTCATAAGAGAGCAGCATTAACAGTTTCTCTTTCACTTATGGCTGTTCCTGGCTCACATCCAGCACAGAAAGCAAATCCATATGGAAGGAATTTAACAATATAACAAGAATAATTTAAATGTTATATTTTTCTTAATGGTATATATATATATATATATATATATCTATATATATATATCATATATATATATAAATATATATACACACACACACACACACACACACACACAAAACAGCAATAGTAACTAATGCATATAGGTCACGATCCATGATAAATGCGTCAAACAACCTTGTTTTGGCCATAAAAAAGGTCTTATTCTATATACATGATTGGATCATTGATACATTACTATGTGGAACAGATTGCCAGAAGACAGAAAAAGTGACTTCTATTGATTCACAGGTTTTTAAGAAGCATTATTGTCTGCTAGTTTTCTGCATCAAGAGACTGAAGTATTTTTGACCTAATGGATGAATTAACATCGCACTTTAAATTGAACTGTAAATGGATGTGCATTTATGCTTCAATGCTGAACCCTGCAGCATGCGATCAGCATGAGACCCTCAGGTTGCCTTACTTGTAGAAATTCTTGTTGACCTTTCTCTCCTGTGGGAATCCCAACATGCCACAGATGACACGTGAGTTTTTGGGAGTCCAGCCATCATCGCAGATCTGAGCCCAGCTGCCCTTGTACTTGACCTCCACAATACCTTCAGTGATAGGCAGCCTCTTCTTAGCCATGGCACCCAAAGGCCTGAGCCTGATCTCCTCCACTCGTTCTTCTACCTCCTGGAATACAGAGAGATGGAATTCAATCAAGGATAACTACACAGTATGGAAGGCTGCTCCTGAGAAAGATCAATGGAAACTGATGTCAGAAAGCAACTGAATAGAATGACAATGCTAGAACCAAAGTGGGTTACCATTCTTATTCTTTTTTTTTTACATCAGAGGGATACTTATTACAATGCAAGGCACAGCCTTTTAAGCATTTTGAAACATCATGCATCCTTCAGACAGATCCAGTGCGCAATGACTTCTATCCAAAATAGCAAAAAATAATTGATCCTCTCCTTAAATACAGATTACACAATGTAACACAATTTTTGTTCCTGGGTAGTAAGTGTTATTTCCTAATTGCTTATGCCTCAGAAGTGTAGAAAATGGCTATTATTCCCCACAAACTTTGCTTTTGTAACCAGGACAGTGATATTTTGAAATTTACCTCTTTCCAATGAGAAAACGGGCGAATTTGTTTCTTTTCGTTCACATAAAGTCAGAAAAAAACAACATATGAATCCAAATTAACATGTATTTATACTAAAGTAATACAAAAATGACTACAAAAGATTTAGAAGTGAGTAGTTTTTCGAGATTTACGATTATACTGTAAATCACTTTCATGAATCAGCCCCCAAACATAGTCTCCCATCATGTTCTCGTTATACTGTCCTTGGTAGCGGCGTTCAAAGTCCAGTATATCCTGGTGGAAGTGCTCGCCTTGCTCCTCTGAATACGCTCCCATGTTCTCCGTGAATTTATCAAGATGAGCATCAAGGATATGGACTTTGAGGGACATCCTACAGCCCATTGTGCCGTAATTCTTTACCAGAGTCTCAACCAGCTCCACATAGTTTTCAGCCTTGTGATTGCCCAGGAAGCCCCGAACCACTGCGACGAAACTGTTCCAAGCCGCTTTCTCCTTACTAGTACGCTTCTTGGGGAAATCATTGCACTCCAGGATCTTCTTTATCTGTGGTCAGACGAAGACACCACCTTTGACCTTTGCCTCAGACAGCTTAGGGAAGAAGTCTTGAAGGTACTTGAAGGCTGCCGACTCCTTATCTAGAGCTCTGACAAATTGTTTCATAAGGCCCAATTTGATGTGCAGTGGTGGCATCAGCACCTTCCGGGGGTCCACCAGTGGCTCCCACTTGACGTTGTTCCTCCCCACAGAGAACTCGGTCCGCTGTGGCCAGTCCCACCTGTGGTAGTGCGCCTTGGTGTCCCTGCTGTCCCAAAGGCAAAGATAGCAGGGAAACTTGATAAAACTGCCTTTGAGACCCATCAGGAATGCCGCCATTTTTAAGTCTCCCATGACCTCCCAGCCGTACTCATCATACTTCAAGGCGTCCAGCAAGGTCTTGATGCTGTTGTAATCCACTTTGAGGTGCACCGAGTGAGCCAGGGGAAGAGACGGGTACTTGTTACCATTATGGAGCAGCACGGCTTTGAGGCTCCTGGATGAGCTGTCAATGAAGAGGCGCCACTCATTCTGGTTACAGGCGATTCCGATTGCCTCGAACAGACTGGTCACATTGTGGCAGAAGCAGAGCCCATCTTGATGGGTGAAGAAGCTGGAAAAAGGTTGGTGACGCTTCCTCTGATCTGCGACTTGCACACTTTCATCCAACAAGTTCCACTGCTTGAGCCTAGACGTCAAAAGCTCGGCATTGGACTTGGTGAGACCAAGATCTCTAATCAAGTCGTTGAGGTCTTTTTGGTTGGGGTAGTATGGGTTTCTCTCCTCAGCTCCACCTCTGAAATTGTCATCTGGATCTACAACGTCTTCCTCGCTCTCTGACTTGCTGCTCTCTTCTAAAGACGGATGTTCTCTCTCCTGAGGAGTGGGTACGGGGAGCTCATGGCAGTGTGGCACCAGGGCGATGGATGAAGGAAGGTCCGGATACGTTATAGCAGGTGCATTCTTGCCAGTCTGACGTTTGGAAGGGTCCACCATGCAGAAGTAGCAGTTGCTTGAGTGGTCAGTGGGTTCCCGCCAAATTCTTGGGATAGCGAACTTCATGGCTCTCTTTTCCCCTCTGTACCATCCTACAAAAATACATTTATTTCACCCATGACTAATGTGTAAGAGATTCTCGCAACATTTTTCATATATGATATATTTTTTCAATAACACTGAAAATTGTAAAACATTTTAAAATTAAAAACTTTTACAATTTTAAAAATGTTAACAAATTTTATAACATAAAATTCAGAGCAACAATTGTCCATCTTACTTTCCAGAGGTATTTTTTGCAGTGCTCGTAGGTGAAATGAGGTGCCCAGGGTTTGTCTTGATCCCCGACAGGCATGCCGAAATATGCCTTGTAGGCCTCACACATCTTAGCAGATGCTTCCACGGAGTACTTTTTCGTTCTTGTCTTGATAAATTGGCAGCAGACATAGCAAAATGCGTCTGCCGGATGCTTGCAGGCTCTTGATGCCATCTCAGAAAAATGCAGATATGTATCCACTTAGGCAGCTGGAACTAAACAGAACTGGTGGGCTTAAGGCCCCTGTATTTATAAAACTATATATATTACTGGAACGTTCTAGAAAGTTCTAGAAGTTACTCCAAGTTTACTCAGCACTGAATCTATCTGGAATGTTCTAGAAAATAGGTACATTTCAAAATATCACTGTCCTGGTCACAAAAGCAAAGTTTGTGGGGAATAATAGCCATTTTTTATACTTCTGAGGCATAAGCAATTAAGAAATAACACTTACTACCCAGGAACCAAAAAAAAAAAAAATTGTTACACAGTGTTATTTATCAGACACTTTATTCAAACTACCATAAACAAGGACCAGAGGACATAAACTTAAGGCAGCAGTTAATAGGGACTTTTTGGTTACAGAGAGTAGTGAGGAATGGGTTGTAAAGTTGTGACAGCTATGAGTCTGTTTTTGGGTGCCAGGGAGAAAAATCCCTACCAGAAAAGTTGACAGAAGCGGTAATAGGTATGAGAGCTTTCAAGCTCGTCACCAGGACACAGGTACCGACAAGACAGAATAGTCTCCTGACTTGTATCCTGTCAGAGAGACTAAACTAGAAAGAGGGACAGGACAGATACAAGTACAAACAGCATGGATATAGGTGATAAACGGACAGACAGGTTGAACAGCACACAATATTTTTAGAACAATTCTGATTAAATTAGAAACAAAACTAAATGAAAGCAAATGCAAATGCATAAACACTATATTGTGCTGGACTTGGCAATATTATTTTTTAGTGGTCACAACAAAACAAAGAAGGAAGTCCTTAGAAAGTCCAAAATAAAGTAATTGTCCATACAAGAATGACCACTGAGCAGTTCAAGACACACAAGAAAACAAACAAAAAAAAAAAACATAGGCACATGCAATTCAAAACAAACAAAAATGATCACACAACTGTGTGCGAGTATTTTGCCTATGTAGCCTGAAGATAAAAGAAAACATAATAATAATAATAATAATAATATAATAATAATAATAATAATAATAATAATAATAGACAGTAGTAGAAAGACACAACAATTAACAACAGCACTGCTATTCGTTAAGCAGTATTAATAGCACAGCAGTAACAGCTTTGTCTAATAGTGGGAAACAGGCTTCCTGTAGCTAATAGTCAGCAAAAACACATTAAAAGAAGGAAGCAAACATTGCATTGGTTTTAGAAGAAGAAAACAATAATATTGTGAAGAATAACGTCATATAAAAGGAATAGATAGCTCAAACAACAATGAAAGAATGTGTAATGCAGTAAAGACAGGAGGTAGACACAGCAACAGGAATTCGGTAGTTGAGCCCAGATCAGAGGCACAGTACTTTCACTTCACACAGTATATTTATGGGAGAGTTATAGGATTGCACTTACAGTTTTCTTATAAGTTTCACACTAAAGAGTCAAGGAAAAGAATATAGTTTTAGCGTGATCCAAGGCTTGTGTTCGGCTCCAGATGACTGTGGTCGTTGTTTCCTCTTCTAAAGACTGTAGAATAACAAAATCCACATGAAATCCTGGGAGTCGGTTTAATCCACAGACAAAATGTGGTTACAGATATCCATTTTAAATTAATTTACAGGACACACAATGTTGCCAAATCAATCCACAAATGATTATACTAGTATTAATGAAGTTGAAAGTTCAGGTAAGCCTTTTCTTCCCCTATCAAGTATTTAAGCACTTTGTTTTAACTGATGTTTCTTTTCACCAACAAATCAAAATAATAAACTGAAACGTGTTTGTGTCTCCTCCTCGCCGCTTGCACTACAAACATTTTGTGTTAGCCTCTCCTATGGATCCTCTAGTGGACATTTTTTAAAGAGTGAGGGGAAGAAAAACCTGGCGTTTCACTTTGCCTTCTATTTAAAGTGACAGGGGAACATTCTGACCATCACAAAGTCACGCTGTTAAAGCAGAATCATTGGGATTGTTTTGGGACAACATTTTCATTGGAATGAAAGTGTCACAATTGAAATTGACTCGCTCTGCTTGCTTATTTTAATACTCAATGGGTGACAGAACCATGGGAATGACTTCACGTCCCCTCAGACGTGAGAAAAGACAGAACTTGGATGGAAGACAATAGAAGACTTGAACAGCGAGGCATCCTAGAGTCCCAGGAACTCCTCTTCATTGCTGTCCTTGGCAAAGACGTCCATCACTTTTTTCCTTTCATTTGCCTCCAGTTCTGTCGCAGTAGGAAATCATGGTTCCACATTTGACACATGGACAGTCCTTAGATCCTCCCCTGTGTCTTCCCAAACTACTTCGTAGGTCACAGGTCCCAATTGTTGGACAACCTGATAGGGTCCTTTCCACTTTGGGGCGAGTTTGGCACCAAACTGTTCGGATACTTTTGATAAAGCATGAGTACGGAGCCACACTTGGTCCATGGGATGGTACTCTGCTTCCCTACATTGTTTGCCATAATTCCTCTTTTGACATTCACAGGCTTTCTGCTGGTTAGTGGACACAAGCTCACAAAAATTGCTCAACCGCGATAGAATATCATATCCATAATCATCAGGAGAAACAATGCGACCTTCCAAGATTCACTTCTGCAGGAAGACACTGGTAGATTCTTGAACAGAGGAATTCAAAGGAAAACGGAATTCAAAAACAAACTGGTCCCATTTTTTATGTTGGGTACCCACATAAGAAGAAATCATTGTTTTGAGGGTGCAATTTATTCGTCCAGTCAAGTTTATTTGGGGATGGTATGCTGTTGTCATTTTGTGATTGATTTGCCATTTCTCACATATCTCCTGGAACACTGGAGAAATGAACTGAGGTCCTCTCTCTGACAGGAGGTAATCCGGAGTTCCCCATCTGGTGAGGATTTCCTTGATTAAAGTCTGAAAAACAATAGAATCTGTGGCTTTGTGGAGAGGGAAGAGCTCCACCCATCAAGAGTAATAGTCCACACACAGAGCTATGTGGAAATGGTCCTAGCAGATCTACACTCATCATTTCCCATAGCTTCTGCACAATAGTTTGTTGCAGCTTGACAGTAGGTTTTTTTTTTGTTTTCAGGTTTATACACCTGACAGACTTGACAGGTTTTGACATGTTAATTTACATCAATCCACATTTTAGGCCAGTAGGCAACAGCACATAGGCGTTTAAAGTGGATCGTCATGGTATGCTTTTAAAAGTTGTTCACGTAGTTTGGGGACCACAGATCTGGTACTAAACCATGGGTGGCAGTTGTACTTTCTGATACACTTTATCTTTAGTTATTATGAAAGAGGAGGTACCCGGAATCACCTCAACGTGTCCATCGTTTTGAAAAATGATTTGGTACAGCGTTTTTATTTCTGTATCATTTGGTGGGCAATCCCTATGATCACTTATAGGAAACCTGATCATCAAACAGTACAGAAGTGTACGTACTGGGTTGCAATAGGTCTAGATAATGCTACAGGGGCTCTTGACAGTGCATCCTGGATGATGTTGTTTCCCATTTCTGTATTCTATGTTATGACCAGAAAATCTAAAAATAAAGTTGGTGTACCATGGCTCAATGACTCAACATGGCAATTAATGAAAAAAGGGATTTAATGTTAAAACCTTCTCTAAAAACAGGAAGAGAAGCTAATATTAAAATGTTCAAAGTAGTAAGGAATAAAGTTGTAAGTGAGCTGTAAGTTGTAAAAGATCTGGCTAAGAATTTTGACACTGGCAACATAAGTAGCACCTTTCAAATTAATGAAGAAAACCCCATTTTCAATATTCAGGAAGTAACAGAAGCTAAAGTTTATAAGGTTCTGTGGAAGGGTGGTGGGTAATTCACTGACACAGGAGACAGACAGGTGAATTTGGCAACACCGCACAGGTGCCCAGTTTTATTTCAGGGTGCTATTTTTCTTTATCCCGCAGATGGCGCTGTGGGTCCGTGGTCTGATTTACCAACAATGGTAAACAGAACCACGGGCATACCAAGCGATGGTACACAATACCGGCGCCCTTGCAGTTGCTTCGAAACAATAATTCAAAACAGAGGGCACAAAGAAACAGGGAAAATAAAACAGTAACAAAACTACAAAGAAAAGGTGCTGCACTTGACAGCTATATCCCAGTCGCCGCTACCCATGCCACCCGGATCACCGTCCTACACTGCCGGCTAACTAGCCTGCTCTGTTACAATATTCCAGGGTCTGCCCAAGGGTTCCCCGCTCTCACTGTCTCACTCTGACACACTCAGTTTCGGTTTCGGTTTCTCCCAACTGGTTCTCGGTCCTCGACCAGCGTTTCCGCACTCTCGCCCCATTTAAAGGGCAGACCTGAGGAAACAGCAGAGCATTATCTTATAGGGCCAACAATCTCCCAAGACTCGCCTCTCAGCCATTCAGAGAGGGGGAAAGTCCACACACCCACTTTCCCACCTCCCCGTGTCACTGCCATGACTCACAGGCGGTTGTTGGACGACTGCCGCTCTCTTCCTGCAGCCCTGTGAACACGCCAGCAGAGTCAGCACAGATCTTTCCCTGCTACAGGTTCTTAGATCTCTGAAAAGTTAAAAGGTAAGGGATCTATCTGGTTTAGATCCTTTAACTCATTTGATTAATATAACAATGAAGCATGGAATTTTTTTGAATGCATGGACATCTGCAGCAGTTCTACCTTTTTTTAAGAATGGAGACTCTGAGGAGATCAGTAATTATAGTTCCTATTATTATGCGCTCGGTAATGTCAAAAGTTGCTGAGAAGGTAACAGCTGAACAAATGATGTCACCCTTGGAGGCTGGAGATTTACTACAGCCAATGCAGTTTGGGTTTAGCACTTGACTGAAACTGCAAATTGTTATTTTGTAGAAAAGATCAAACTTCAGCTTGATAGAAAGGGAAGTGGTTGGATCCATATTTTTAGATCTAATAAAGCATTTGATACAGTTAATCATGACAGCCTTATTTCTAAATGATCTAAATAATTTTTTTTCTAATGAGACATTGAAATGGGTTGAGTTGTACCTTAAGGTTAGAAAACAATGTGTCTGAGTTGGTAATATTCATTCTCCTATGAGGAATTGTACAGTTGGGGTCCCCCAGGGTTCTGTATTAGGGTCACTACTATTCAGTCTGTATATTAATGATCTACTGGATGCTAACTACTACTGTGCAAGTGTTGACAAATTGGCTGGACCACTCCTGTCTAACTCTGAATGTGAAGAGTGAGGGGAAGAAAAATAATGGTGTTCCACTTTGCCTTCTATTTAAAGTGACGGGGAAAATTCTGACCATCACAAAGTCACGCTGTTAAAGCAGAATCATTGGAATAAAAGACAAAACAATTGAAATTGACTCGCTCTGCTTGCTTACTTTAATGCTCATTGGGTGATAGAATTTGTATATGGCCTTTGGTGAACATTTTCAGTGCTTTCTTTGAACATTTATTTTTAAACATTCATGCAGGACAACGATAAATAAATCTGACAGCTAAAATCTGATAACAAAGATAAAACAATTTGTCCATCCTGTAGCTAAACCTAAATGTGGCTCCAATATGCTAAACCATTTTTTTGTGCCTGTGATTCTCACTGCCAAGTTTATGACCTCAACAGGAAGGAATATCATTTTTCACCCATATTATAAGGTACCTTTAGTAGAGTACTTTACTCGATTACTGTACTAAAAGACCTGGCTGTACCTCCTCTATGCTCCCCTGCTTCCAGAGCCCGCTCCTTCTCTACCCTAACCCCGCAGTGGTGGAATGACCTTCCTACGCATGTCAGGACTGCCCACTCCCTGACCACCTTCCAGCACCTCCTCAAGGCACACCTCTTCAGACAACACCAGTAAAACTCTTCCCTTTTGGACAATATAGCACTCTGCCTTTAATGCACTTGCACTTATCTGCTCCCTATATTTAATCCTGCACTTAACCATCTGTAAAATTTTGTATTTCACCTGCACTCGTAACTAACCCTGGTGTAACTATCAACACTGTTATCTGCTCTTGAACTGCCCCGATATCAAATCATACTGTGTTTTGTATTTACTCTTATTAGAACTGAAGTCATTATATTTTGTATCTTGCTTTTAATTGTATTGTAATTCTTGATATGTATTTTCTGTATACAACTGTAAGTTGCCCTGGGTAAGGGCGCCTGCTAAGAAATAAATAAATAAATAAATAAATAATCAGACTTCCTTTCATCTAAAAATGATCTATGCCACAGTGTTGAGTAATGACTCATCACAGGACAAACAATGAGCTGAGCGAATCTGCTGAAAATATAAAAAGAATGCACCAGCTAGGATATTTAGTGTACAGCTTATAGAATGTGAACCTCCTGAGGGATTGTTGAAAATACACACATACAGAATCAAAAGGACAAAGAGGATTTGTGTAGTATGGGACACATACAGGTACATTCTTATCTCAAGCTTATCTTAAAATTGTAATCGTCCCATTAAATACATGTTTGCTGTCAATTACATGATGATTTTATCAATTGTTTGACCCCCATAGAGACACCAGATGGAACTCATCTGCAACTCAAAGGTTAACACAGAGGTCAAGCACCTCACCGTCAAACAAACCACTCAGGTATCCCATCTGTTTCTACTTGCTGCTTCAAAAAAAAAAAAAAAAAAATCACAAAATGGTTCAGTTTAAATTATGTTAATTTAGAAACTCATTCAGTGTTCGCAATGGAATAATAACCTACAGTGGAACCTCTCAGCCAAAGCCAAGCAAGTGGCCAACAAAATGTGGCCTTAACAGAGTGGTGACCTTAATAATGATGCTCTTTAAAATGTAAGTCAATAGAATCAAGGCTATAGAAATAAGACCTGAATAGTGGGTTAGCCGAGGTAGCCTTGTCAGCTTTCACTACATAAAGTTTCATGATCTAAAACACTTATATGATCTACACACATATATATCCCATATATATATATATATATATATATATATATATATATATATATATATATATATATATATATATATATATATATATATATATATATATATAAAAGTTTCTCAAAGTAAAAGATATGGTAAGGCATAAAAGAATACATGGCAAACCAGGGTAAATATAGTAAATGCAAAGTATAAAAATCGTAAAATCGTTGTAAAAGTGCAAAGATACTGTGCAAAAATACCATGGTAAACTTTTATAAAGGTAGTGGCTTCTTGGTGTGGCAGTATCACAATCAATATTTCTGTTTTGGATTGTGCAGCTGTATTTTCAAAGGCTAAACTGCTAAAATATTGCATGTACTTTACCACTTCTCAGATTCTTGGGTTTTTAATGAGCGACCAAAATTAACCTCAGCATGTGTAATAAAATAAACGAGGTGTCTAACCTGATTCCATAAAACTCCTGACCAAAGGAAGTCTAGCAGGCCCAGATTACCAGTGCCAGACTTTGTACTGTAGCTTTGAGTAAAAGCTGATTCACAAGCCAAGACTGTTTGCTTAATAGTAATGTAATGCTTCACAGCAATGTCTCACATCTGGCTCGCAAACTGGATTGACTGAATCAACTCCTTCTGAGAATCTCTAGTTATGAAAGATAAGTCAGATGTTAAACCCCTACTGAAGACACCTAAAGATGACAAACAGGACCTGAAGGGAGATTGTTTGTATTCCAGATGCTTATAGTATGCTTCTCTTCGTGTAATTCATATCCTTTTAAGATTATATTAGAACTGTGTTTAATCCACTGGCTACGTGGCATACGTATGCCTACAATACATAAATGTAGATTTAGTTTCTCTTGAAGGTAATTCCACCTTTCAAATTTAACACATGACCAAAGCAGGAATGGTGCTATAGTCTATAAAGATTGAGGGGGGTTATGATTAATAGAAGACCTTTTGTTCAGGGTGGGTGGGGTTAAAAGAGATTTCTAAATGTATGTCTCTCCAGGGTAATTCCAGTTTTCCATTTTTTTTTCACATTTTGCTAAACAGAAGCCGTCGGGGTCATGCACTCTAAGTCTTAACCTCTTGACAGTAAGATAGAAGGACCAAAAAGGTTTAGGTTGCATCATTTGTTTAAATATTACTGTCTGCTTGGTAGAGACTGGATGTTAGCAGCAGGAGACAGGAAATAGCAGTTTATTTATTCATTTTTCAGTGCCTGAGTCTGACATATTCTGAAATCCACAAAGCCACTTAACTCCATTTTTCTCAATGGAGAGAAACACACATTGACATTACAAGACTGAGGTATTTAATTCCAATATTAAAGGTATTCTTTTGTTGGTTATTTCTACTTTTATAGTACTTACGTGTATTTTTGTCTTAACAATAAAACATGTTGCAAATGACACTTTAGAGTAAAAGGCTTTGTGAATCCCCCCTAATGTTATTATCACATACTCTACTATATCAATAAAGCCCATCACATTACTGATCTTCTTTATTTTCACATAGATCCTGTACTGCTTCCTTTCATTTAGTTTCTTTGTCTTGAACAGGTATTCTACTGAGAATTAGGTACTTCTGCTATTAAACACACAGCTTGCAGTGTACCAGTGATTTAGTCAACATCAAGTGGACTGAAATACGGACTACAAAATCCTGCAAATCTGTACTAACTTAATGTGATTGCAGCGTACCAAACAGATGATGGTTTATCTGATCAGAACAAGTGGGGACTAACATATAGCTACAGCCAAAAGCTCTGCATCACCCCGCAGAATGAACACATTTTCATAAAGTCAGATGAAACCGACAAAATAATGTTGCGATAATATATTAAATTACATATCGCTTTGTAGTTTTCCATATACTTAACAATTGAAAAATCATTTTGAAATCTAACATGAAACACTGTAGTACTGTTATGCCAATGGATATCACAATGCTGTGGACTTGTGGCTTACATATTTTTATATGGTCTCTTTGAGTTCACACACATGATCTCAAAAACTCAGCTAGAACACAGGAAGTTTAAATGTGTCTTATGGGAAAGTTAATAGCGCTAATGTGGCAGTTAATTGGAAACAAATATCTGAAAGCTCCAGCACTCCTTTTAACTTTATAAAGTAATTCATGCCAAATGCTCCTCAGCAAGTCAATGTGAACATGTTTTATGAACAAGTAGCACCTCCGCTGTCCAAAGCAGGGGCTCTGTGAACTCAACAGGTATATCAAGGATTTTCTAGGGTTTTACAAAGCTATTTTTCTACTTGACATGCCTATATTAATTATTTTATTTGTTTTGAAAAATCAGACAATACCTTCACTGTTTGAGTGAAATGAAAAGGTATTCCACAATACAAAAGAGGGATGTTTTCCTCCTTAATGTATAGCTTTAAACAAGCTACCGTCCGTATGTTTAGCAGAAGTGTTGGTAATTCCATTAGTAATTTTGGATTGCAATCAAATATATATAATACCCTAACATTTTAGGTTATCATTATTATATATATATATATCTTATTATATATATAATAATATATATATAATATAAGGTACCATGTAGAGGGGGTTAAAATCCTTCCCTGCTAAAAACCTTGTGAGAATGCACATTTGGGTGTTATGGGGTTTAATTGTAATTGTTTTAATGATTTAGTTAATCCTCGGCACCTGATCGTAATTATAAATTAGAGACAGGTGCAGGGTATTTGAGAGGCAGCCAGTCTGATCGGGGCTGCTGAGTGAAGAGCCCGACTGCGTGTGTGTCCAGTCGTATTGAAGAGAGTGCTGAGAGAAGCCCGTTTTGGTGTTTGTCAGGTAAACGGCTTAGCCGTCCTGTGGTTTAGTGAGGAACCAGTCTATGTTTAGTCAGAGCTCCAAGAGGGAGCTAGGCATTTGTTTTGTTTTCATTTCTGTGTTTATTAAAAAGTGCGCGTCAGCGCTAAAAAATTCAATTTCTGTGTCCTGGGTCTATTTTAAAGGGGCAACGAACGTGAAAAGTGAAAGGATCGTTTACATATGGTACCAGAAGTGTGTGTGGGCGCCCCTATGACCCAGTAAAATGGAAACCCTAGAGGAATTGGTCGCTTTGATGAAGAGAAACACTGCTGCCCAGATTGAGCAGAATAAGAGATGGAGATTGAAACTTGGACTGCCAGAGCCAGAGCCGACGGAGCTGGATCTGCTGCTCCAAAAATGGGAGCAGGCAAGACAAGCCCAGCCGCCGCTCCCAGAGCCCAGAGAAGAGGAGCCGCCGCTCCCAGAGCCCAGAGAAGGAGGAGCCGCCGCTCCCAGAGCCCAGAGAAGAGGAGCCGCCGCTCCCAGAGCCCAGAGAAGAGGAGCCGCCGCTCCCAGAGCCCAGAGAAGGAGGAGCCGCCGCTCCCAGAGCCCAGAGAGGGAGGAGCCGCCGCTCCCAGAGCCCAGAGAAGGGGAGCCGCCGCTCCCAGAGCCCAGAGAAGGGGAGCCGCCGCTCCCAGAGCCCAGAGAAGAGGAGCCGCCGCTCCCAGAGCCCAGAGAAGGAGGAGCCGCCGCTCCCAGAGCCCAGAGAGGAGGAGCCGCCGCTCCCAGAGCCCAGAGAGGGAGAAGCGAGAACAAAGAGGAGGAGGTGAGGTGCCCACCTCCATCACCCCAGCGAACCAGTCCGGCACTGCCAGTTGCGGTCCCTTGCCCCTTGCTCCTGGACACCCTGCCGGTCTTCCTAGACCTTCCTGCGCTGGACCTGGAGCCCAGGAGTCTGCAACATTGGCCACAGCTTTTCCCCTGGTTCCCTGCTCCGCTCTTCCCGAGCACCCAGACGTCGCTGGGCTGCTGCCAGACGTCGCTGTTGCTCCCCCTGTTCGCTGCTTCGCTCCCCCTGGGTGATCGGACATCGCTGCGCCGGTCCCCAGTGGAAGATCTCTGTCCACTGCTGCATCCTCCTGTTCCCCGGTCGTCACTTCGGTCGGCCCTGTCATCCCGGTGGGGTCCCTTGTCGCCGGTTCAGGGTCCCTTCCCGGAAGTGCCGGAAGGTTCGACCCACCCTCAAGTCCGCCCGTGGAAGAGGGCGGAAATGGACATTTCGGGACTTGAGTGTGGGTGGTTGTGTTTTAGGGGAGGGGGTGGCCTTGGTATGGCCGATCAGTGTTTCACACTTGAGGGGGAGGATGTGTAAGGTACCAGGGAGGGGGGTAAAATCCTTCCCTGCTAAAAACCTTGTGAGAATGCACATTTGGGTGTTATGGGGTTTAATTGTGTAATTGTTTTAATGATTTAGTTAATCCTCGGCACCTGATCGTAATTATAAATTAGAGACAGGTGCAGGGTATTTAAGAGAGGCAGCCAGACTGATCGGGGCTGCTGAGTGAAGAGCCCGACTGCGTGTGTGTCCAGTCGTATTGAAGAGAGTGCTGAGAGAAGCCCGTTTTGGTGTTTGTCAGGTAAACGGCTTAGCCGTCCTGTGGTTTAGTGAGAAACCAGTCTATGTTTAGTCAGAGCTCCAAGAGGGAGCTAGGCATTTGTTTTGTTTTCATTTCTGTGTTTATTAAAAAGTGCGCGTCAGCGCTAAAGCAATTCCGTTTCTGTGTCCTGGGTCTACTTTTAAAGGGGCAACGAACGTGAAAAGTGAAAGGATCGTTTACAATATATATATATATATATATATATATATATATATATATATATATATATATATATATATATATATATATATGTATGTGTTCATGAAATCTTCCACATCTTTATGGTAAGAACCTTCACTCATTATTAATAAAAAAAAGTTTTCACTAAATATTTGGCAAAAATCTATGTTTAGTTAAGAATGTTTTATTTATTTAAATCAGAAGTTTGCATTTTTGTTGCCAACCGAAGCCAGACGGTACACGTACACAGCACAAAGGACTTAATTTTGTGTGCAAAGGCAATCACAGGTTTATTTTTTTCCATTCCGTAATATATTTTGAAAGAAAGACGCCTAAAGTAGGTTTTAAGTATGGTTGTTACAAGCCACTTCAGGTTGACCTTGTAACTTTCAAACAGCCAGTTCACTACTTTTTATTAGAATTGTGATTCTTAATTATTAAACTAGGTCTCCTCCTAGCATTTTACATTAAATACAAAACTAAGGTACCTCAGTCATTACACCTAGCAAAGCACTGGAGTGCCAAGTGAGTCATGGTTAGAATGCTGCTTGCATCAAGTTGCCAGTCTTGGCTGGGGACCTACAAGGACTACTTGGCCTTTGTAGTCCTGCAGGACTGGGAAAAACATTCCCTGCAGTAGGAATACTTTCTCTCGCTGTTCTTCAGTCAATGGTCAGGCTCTCAAATCCAAGTGGAAAATTACAGACTGGGTTTCTAAGTCCAGAGTTCAGTAGGTTGGTAACTTCCATTGTTTGTAGGTTTGGAGAGTGAAAAAAAGGTGATTGGCTGGCTAGAAGGGTGCAACACCTTCAATTTGATGGACTAACGCTTCTGTTAATCAATCAGACCATTTGCTGTTCCTGATGCAAACACAACTGGCAAACCAGAAGCTTACCTCAATAACATTGGACTCCATGAATCCAGGAAGCCTCTCGTCCTTGCAGATTACCCCGGCGTCTTCATCATGAGTGCAGTCGCTGTTCCCCCAGCCACGAGACCTACAGTCTGCGATGCTCTTCTCACTGCCACTGCACTGAACATTATCCAGCCAGATTTTCCCTGGGGAATGACAAGCAACATCATCTGCATCACAAACACCAGCGCCGCTACATACATTTGAAGGGATCTGACTACATTTAGGTGACGTGCATGCTGTATTTTGTTAAAATGAGTAAGCTATTTAGGAAGTAACGTCTGGCAAGCCCTTGAAACTGAGCTGGAATATGTCCATTATAACCCTGTGCTGCCGTTAAAGTAGTGGCAGGCATGTTCCAAGGGGGAGGAAGCTTCTGGCAGCTAAAAACTAACTTTTAAGGTTTGCTTTCTGAAATGTAGAACACAATGCAGTGAGTTCAACTGTAGAAGGCCTTAATACAATAAGTGAGGGAACAAAAACAAAGCAGATTTATACTTTTGAAACTTGTGAAAAAGATATAGTTGCCTTCTTAACCAGATTATGAGAATAGACACCAAAGGAATTATATTTTAATGTAAAACCAAAAAACAATTTCAGAATACTACAACTGTAGGACTAAATGTTGGTTGATGCAACATTCACTAGCACTAATTTCTAGTGAGGTTCCCCCTCTCTCTCACCTGCTCCTCTGCCGTACTTGGAGCTGTGTGTCCAGCCCGTTGCGGAGATGAAGCCCAAATGCCGGCACAGCACATGGGCATTCTCTGTTGAGAAGTCGTCATCACAGATGGTGCCCCACTCCTCGTTGTAGAAAACCTCGATGCGCCCCTCGTTGTGCTTTCGGGGGAACCCGGCAAGTCGGACCTTGAGCTTGTTCTTCTGCTGAGGGGGAGGAGAGGTTGTCTGCTGGGAGAAGCTCTGGGGCAGCCAGAGGCTGAGGAGCACCACCAGTACCCCCCACTGCCTGCATAGAAACCCAGTCTTCATTGCTGACTTACAGCCCATCTACAACTGAATCACAAAGATGTAGCACGGTCAGTGTTTTAGGTCTATTGGAAATTGGGAAGATAGTTATTATTTCATTTAAACTTCAGTACGATTGACACTTTTCATATACTCCAATTAGCACTAATCTTGTACCACCTAATGTTACCTAGGGTAAGTTAGTCCAGTGCTAACTGGAGTCTATGAAACCAGCCTATAATTAAGTATTAACCCTTTGCAGTCCATTTATTCAGCGCTTGTCAAGCGTGTCAGGTCCAATTGATTTTCACAAGCGCCATTTAAAATATATATTTTTCAGAGTAAAACAGGTTGAAAAGGCATTGAATCGCAAAAGGACACTCAGTACTGTATCTCCAGCCAAGCCCCACTCCTTGTTCACTGTATTTTTCACATACCTCTTTATAGACGTGCATACTGATAGATCCTCTCCTGATCACTCGTTTTATCACCAAACTCAATAATTTTATCACCAGAATCAGTAATGCGATTTCAGTCATTATTTTATTACTATAACATCTCAAAAAGTTCTGCAAATGTCTGTGATATTCTTTGAGCGCTGGATGCAGAAGCAGCTACCTCCTTTGTTTATGTCCGTGTTATCTCTGTAGTGCATGGGGCTATGCGATATGCCCCGGCTTCATTAGGCTCCTACCAGTATCACTCAGCCATTGAAAGGTTTTTTTCAGCTTTTTCCAAAGAAAAAAACCACTAGAGACCTGTGCTTTAATTCTTTTTTTGGACAGGAAAGGGAAAATTGTAATGTCGGACCTGGTCTGACATTGGACCGCAAAGGGTTAAAGTACAAGTATAACACTTAAGGATACATTTTCCTTATGTAAGTATTGACTGAACTGTATTAAGTTGCTTTCTGCAACACCCTTAAATTATAGATACAATTAAGGGGAAAACTACAGGGAACTGACTTGAGGTGGTCACCAATACTGTTCACTAAAACATTTTGTTTAATTGTCACTCGTTTTACTGATCATTGCTTGAAACTAATCCACCTATTTTCCCAAAGTAATCCGCTACTCTTAAAAGTTACTAAAGTCTGTGTCTTTCTAATGGCATTATATTAAATTTTTTAAAATGTTTAATTTCTGCTGCTTGACTTCTTTTCTTCCAAGCTGTCCTAGCCACAGATCAGTGACTTATGAGGAACATACTTCAGGGCTTTTGATTACATCATCATAGCATGGATTAGTTCTACAGAGTAGGGGTTTTAGAGAAAGGTTGTGCATACTGGAAAAATGCCTACACCTATGTTCAATTCATTCTAACATTGGTTTATATGCTTTATAGACTGCAAAAAAAAAAAAAAGTCCTTTTTTCTGCCCGGACAAATATAAGGAAGATGAAGGTATTCTATTTAACCGGTTCTGATTATGTTTCAAAATGAATACATTGTGAATGTGTATATTTTATTGTTATTCAGAAATATATCAATATAATTTGGAACCTGATCCACTGTTTGCCTTTCCAAGCCTTATCATTTTAACTGATTACAGCAAAAAGATACATAAAAATCTTACAATTTTGGAAGAGCAATGTTATTGCAACATTTGATATGTGGATCAAAGATTTGACTGGTACTTGTTTATCAAAAGAATGTGATTTAGGCTGGATTTTGTTACAGTGAACGTTGCATTGATTACCTGACCAGGATGGAGCACACTGAAAAGTAAAGGGCTCTAACAATGCATATCAAAGGAAACAACCTCCTTTTGAATGTATATGTATTCCTTGATATAGATGTGTAGCCCATGTTTGTACCTGGAATGGAATGAGTACTGGGTTGATTGTAAGGTTGTAGCTATTCTGTGTGTTCTCCAGAACGTATTTATTTTTTTATGACTATTATTTTCTGTTCTGTACCAAGAAAACAAAAACAGTGCCTTGACTTTGTATTGTTTTGAAAAAAGAAATACATAAGTGTAAATAAAGCTGTTACAGAGTGTAGGCGAGTGTCTTCACCACTACACAAAGAGCTTCATGGCAGCAGTGATTATAAAACTGTAAACCTCATCTTATTGACAATGCAGAGAATTCCCGTTACAGACACAAAAATGTTTTTTTTTATTGTCGAAATATGTCGTATTTGTATATTTTATGATGGTACAGTACAACTTGTATGGGGAAAAAACAATAAATCACTTTCTGATAATTACTGTTACACAAGGTTAATACCACCACAAACACTTAAAATCCTTTTACTGAAAGTTGTGTTAAATAAGAGAACCTTAATCTACAGTATTCGTTTTTTTTTCTCCATTGGTTGGTGATGAAGATGATGCAACACTTTATAACTACAGCAAAAAACTTCAGTACTAGTTGTGTAAGAAAACCAAGAATATGCATTGTTACAGGCAGCACTGCAGAGAAAGCTAAATAAAGATATTCTGAGAAAAAACAAAACAAAACAGGCCTGCTTCTTCTAAAGCTTTGACTGCTGCATTTCAGCCAGTCAATTAGCTGTGAAAGTGGCAGGTATGTGAGCTCACATTGTCCAAGTCAAACATTCCACAGTTAGCCACACTCACAGCACTTTCATTGATTTCCCTAAATCTGGTATTCAGGAATTTCCCTTGAGGTGAGAAACCTCTGAAACAGGCACCTTCACAGAAAGCAAAAAGGGACATACAAATGCATGTACAGCACTGTGATGGGGAGAGACGGAATCTGAGCTGCAAATCCACCTCCTGACCAGGAAGGTCGCAAAGTAAGGTTGGTGGTACACCATCACAGGGATGGTCCAACTCGATGCTGGGACCGCAAAAACCCAACTTGCCCCCTGCTTGTTTGGGGAAGCACAGGCAATCCTCCAACACCTCAACATCACTGAGGAGATGTACAGTGGCCCATTCTGAAATTACCAACGCCAACCCTAGAGTCAGACCCAGAGTGGTGGGTCAACACTTCAGGGACCAGCTGACTCAGAGTCTTTGCCCCACCCACCGACCCACAGGACTGTCGAGGAGAAGGTTGAACTCCTGGCCATCAAGCAGTTTAACCATGTGTTGGGAGCAGAAACCCAGGCCTGGGTCAGCCGACACAACCCCACCATGCTGGAACAAGCCATCATCCTGGCCAAGATCTTTAAAGATTCCCTGGCTTCAGCACTGTCCATCTCTCTCTCTCTCCTCCCAACTCAAGTGACCTTCTCCAGTCCTGAATACCCCACCCCAAAGGGCACTCATCACCCCTGTACCTACACATCCTCGAAACCCAATGGACGACCTCCCTCTACAACAATGGAGGCCGAGGTTGGCCCCCGGATGGGGTAGAACAAGGTGTCCTCTTCCCATTGCCAGGCCGGCAGTGGGACATGCTGGCCACGAGTACAACCATGTCACTTGGAATTGCCCTGCAGCCATGCAGTTAGACGTGGCCTTTCACTTCCCAACACAACAGAGGCAGGTAAGTCTCGGGGTAATGGTTGGGAGGGGCCTTGTATCATTGATGTAAGAGTCGGTAATGTGAGCACCCACACATTAGTGGACTCAGGATGTGGGCAGACTCTGATTAGGACTGATTTTTTGGTGGGAATGTCTTGGGAAGCAGAGGGAAGTGTGATTATCTCCTGTATCCATAGGGAAACCAAGACACATCCCACCATGAAAATGTATTTGGCTGTTGGAAGTCAGACAGGCCCGTGGTTGTCGTGGACAAGTTACAGGATCCAGTAATTCTAGTGAATCATGTAATGATTGAGAAGGCAGTGCCAGTCTCCAGTAGGACCATGGAGGCAGCAGTAGATTCTAGTGGCCGAATTTTCCCGCTGCAAGTCGATTTGTTCCACTCTCGGTTCCGACCAAGAAAAACAAAGAAAGAATGAAGGATGAAAAAATGGAGGGAATATCAAGGAGACATGGTTGGGGGTTGGTGGGGGAATTCTCTATAGCTAGCAAAGGCCAGGGAAAGGGGATTGGAATTCAATGTGACCTGTGGGGGAGGGCTACTGAAACTCCTATTGCACAGACTACTGTAGCTCCGCTCAATATCCCGAAATTCTGGATAATGATCTTCACAGGAGTAGGTGTAATTCCATGATATTAGGCAGCTGCATAGCTTTCAAGAAGAGAGTAGCCAATTTCAAAGTGCCAGAAAATCAAAGTTTCAAAAACAAGTAAGCATATTGAAATTATATCATGGTGGCCCAACATCCTGACTTTAATTTCACTGAGAGACCAGGAGCATCTGATGAAAAAGCCGTCTGTCAGAAAAGAATCTGAGAAGCAGACGTACCAATAGAAAGTTTCTGTCCACCCATAATGGTAAGCAGTTTCAAACAATTGGACAGCAGTATACTAGTTTACGATTAGATTTCATATCAAATAACAAGTGGGCCTTGGTAAAATGGAGCTGACAGCCCTGCCCTATAATGTGGAGCACAGTCTAATCCTATCAGCTTCCTCCATACGACTTCCCTTGCTGCACAGGGTCTAAAAATGGTTATCAAATTCAAGATTCTGTGTGGTTGGCAGGGATGTACAATTACCAGACCCCAAGTTCTAACTCTCAAAAACTTGTGCAAAACAAAGTGACCTCCATGTTAAAAATGAATAAGAAGATGGCATTACAGACTGAAATGTTTCAGGACACTTTTTCTAGCCACATCTGACGGATTCTGCTAACACACTGAATTAATTTCCTCTCTTGGAACTGGGTGCCACAGACAGCAGAATTTTAGACACACATTCCTGGTTGCTAAGGGAATATTAGCAACCAAGTGAGAAAGTGTGTGAATAGTAGAGGCTGCTGGGAGATTGAAAGATAAATCGAGTTCAAACATACACAGTATAGCATTCACACCTGTTAAAAATTATACCATATTCCAAATATTATCCCCTCCTGCTTCAAATAATGTGTCAAAACTTGAATAAACATCGACCAAAAATGGCATGTTTCATTGGTTTATGTCTTCTGAATAAGCTTAACTTTGTACAGTTTGTCTTCTTCAATGTCAACGACATGTCAAATGGACAATAACGTTCATGGTGCTTTACCCTGGATAAGCAGAAAGTCTGTCTGTCTCAGGAGATGAGACACATGGGGCTGAAGGAAAATGAAATATCAGTTTTGATGTGAATTTGATTTAAACACACACCATAACGTTTACTATTGCAACAACAATGAAAGAGCATCATGCAATGGTAAAGAACAGTCCCACTCTAGTCTGTACCACTAAGATGTCACATTCTTGATAGGCCTACATTTCACAAAGTTTCTTAAATATAAAAACAACCTAAAATCGGACAGATGAAACTCATTCCAGAAGAGGGGATACAGTTTCCAGATCAAGGGTGGGATTCACAAAATGGGTTGATAAAATACAGACCTGACCCAAGCCCAGAGTCTAGTGAGTCTAGAGGTCACTTAGATATGTTGTAGTTAACCTTGACAGCCCAAGAGAATCAAGGTTATTTGTGCATTTCTACAATGAAGGGTTGACTTTGGTGTCATTTATTTTTGTCATTGACAGAAAAGTTAACATACTTCAATTGTTTTAAACACCTTAAAAATAAAGCTGAAAAAGATCCCTAAGCAAGCAACAGCTCAATTTAGATATACCCAGAAGTTCTGCCCCCAGTGCAAAACAATGAATCGCAAGCATTTGGCAACGTCTCTAGTTAGTTTATGTCACAGGAGCTTAGTGAACCTAAACTATGATGTTGTACTGTTTCGAATGTTGCTTTCTTGATGATTTTAAATGCCTTTGCCTGCCAGTCATTTCTATATACTTTATATGTGTGTTAATACTGGGAAAAATTTTTATCCTGCAGACGTCCTATTGTGATGGCAAAACACATGGCCCTACCTTAATTAGTGCAAAATGTCTTGAATATTGACATTTGCACATCGTCTGACAGAAGATGCAAAAATATTATGGTAAGTATTTCTGCATCAAACATGCACATTACATCCGTCCTTTAACAGCAGTATCTCTTTCCTTTGACAATCTGACCAAACAGAATCTGTTATTATCACCCACATTCAGAGAATGGTAATTGCTACAAAAGGTTACTGAGGCAATGCCAAGGTTAAGTCAAAATAACTCTTTAATTTCAAGACCTCACAATGTATTCTGTAGAACCAACTTGCATTTTAAAATTAGACAGTGACCTGCAAACTGTAAAATGCACTTTACCAATATGGAAGTGTGTTAAATGTGCACGCATTAGTGTGCTAGGGGGCACAATGAGCTACTTCCCTGACTTCTCACGCTTTTAACCTTTGGAGTCCTGGGTTCATTGCTGGTTCTTGTCACAAGTGAAATGAGTTTAGTCATCTCAACTTGGTCCTCATTGGACATTAGTCCACATCACATGGCAGTCTCAGTTTAAAGAATAAGTAGTACATTTTCTTTTTGTTTACTGTCATTTAATATTTTTATGATCACTACAATAAATCTAAGTGCTTCTTTCAATTACTGAAACTTATTTTTTCTTTATTTAGTTCAGAAGTTGCTCTCCAATTCTAGTTGCCAGCCATACAGTATGTAACATAGGCTTGATCGGCCAGTGTCGTCATGTTAGTAAGAGCCAACACCATCTAGTGAGTGCCTACTCTGTATTGCTAGCAATACAAAAGGAAACTAGAGCCACAGTTGACATCCACTAGCGCTGACGATTACTAACAGAAAGACACTTTGGCCAATCTACTGTACACTAGTATTATCTAATCCTGAGAAACCAAATTTTAAAATAAACATACGTGCAGCCTTGGTCACGTTAATAACTGGCAATAGTGTAGTCTATCACTGGTGCTTCAGTTTCCATGGCAGTCCTATTATAAGTAACCCTGACATGCTTGGACTGGCTTTTTCAAAAACCGAAATGTTAACCTCCAACCCTCAAGGCTCAACCCTCAGTGCTCAACACTCAACGCTCAACCCTCAACCCTCAACCCTAACCCCCCCTCCCCGATCTATTCAGCATGGAACAGGTTTTGTTCTCCCTTAACGGTAAACAGTTGAGTTGGCCTACTATAGAATTTCAGGCAGTAATGTAGAATGTAATATATACTGTAAACAACTAGAACTAACCCCTGCCCTCTTTGTTTTCTCAACAGGTTAGGCATCTGGGGTCATGAACTTTTGTTTTTAATTAGCAGGGTCCCTGGCAATGTAACACTAACCTGTTCACAGCCTACTGTTCTTTCAGCAGCTGGTGGTAAAAAAAAAACAAAAAAAACATATGATATCTATCTGTGATTCAGACAACCAAGGCTGCTTGCTAAAATTCAGTGACTAACATTTTTATTAGGGAGTGTGCTCATTCATCACTTTGGTTCTACAATACAGTGTTTTCATTTTACAGAGTGACTTAATTACACTGATTAATTTAGGTCTCAAACTTGTAAAATGTACAAGCATTGCTGCTTTTGAAGCAGCATCTGGTAAACCATGCCTTCACTATTAGTTCATTACAAGTGATATAAATTTTGAATGCACATGAATTGCCCCCTCCCCCCTCCCCCCTCAACACACGCGCACACACTAATATTCTCAGCAAAACAAGCAACATTCACATCAGAAATACAAAAACATGTGTTATTTAATTAAAAAACAGGAGGCCTTGAATTAGACCACAAACTTTGTGCATGGCTATTAAAAGCCATATGGAAATAATGCATCTCACTCTCTAAGCTCAACAGCTTTTGTAATTTAGAGCCAAACACTATGAATGTCTTGATGCCGGATTTATAACGACAACATAATAATAATTTCTTTATATAGCACCTTTCATAGTGATCCACCATCACAAAGTGCTTTACATAGGTAGGTTGTGAACTGTGCATTACATGCAGAGTCACTTACAATAGGACACTGATTTAACATCTCATCTGCAGGATTGAGCACAATGAGGTTAACTGACTTTTTCAGGGTCACATAATGAGTCAGTCAGTGGCAGTGATATGATTTGAACTGGTAACCTTTGGTTCAATAATGTCTTGGGATGGGTGATTGAATAACACTGACCATAGAGAGTTGTATAGTGACTCAAAAAAATAAAAAAATAAAAATAAAAAAAAAGTATTCAGCCAGACTTATGTGGTGCTTTTGAGTGGGATAGCTGTTGCCTGTTTTGCCCAATGCCTTACTAAGTACCTTGATATCACAGATCAGATAACTATCCTTCAAATAAACCACAAGTGTGGTGGCACACCAAAATATTATCAATTTAATGCCAGCGCAGAATCACTGGGCTGGTCAGGGCCCTTATCATCACTGATCCAGCAACAAGCCAGTCAGTATTATTGGATGGATCAGTTTCCATGCCAAATTAATTAGTTATCTGTTGCAATCAATTGTAAGTAGGCTAAGCTGTTTTGTATCCAGAGAGATGCAACCTTTCGCTAAACCCTTCAAATCCGATTTGGTCCAAATATACCATTAGTGTTGATGTACAGCCAATGCGTACGCTGGTGCTATTGTGAAAAATCACGTTGTCGTTTTATAGCACAGTCTCCGGTCCCCTGATGGCTACATTGAGACCGCTAAACCTTCTTTTACGCAATGCCAGGCTCTAACTATCTATCCAGCGACTCACAGAGCGAGCACCTGGCCGTCTGACAGTGCAGGAGCAATTTAAAAAAAAAAAAAAAAAAAATTGTTTAATTTTCCACACACAACATTTCAGACAGCTAAGGATGCCCACACGTAACAGGAAAATAAAGCACAGACTACTGTGCTCACTTCATTTCTGGAAAGTTATGTGCAATTCTATACCTGACTAGCTGAAAGTTTCAGGATTCTAGCCTAACCTAATATATATATCTATATATATATACGTATATATATTATATATATCTATCTATATATATATACCACTTAAACTTACCAAATATACATTAATAAAAGGAAACCTGGAGAGGAAAAACAAAAGAAAACATCGGCACACTGCGTTGATTTGCTTTGACAGTGAAAATAAATCTATTTTGCGCCTCTAAACTACAGTAAAAAAGAAAGACTATTCAATTTTTAATTTCATAGCAAGGCTTACAAACCTAAAGTTCAAAGCGGTCACATTTCAAATAATCTCAACAGTTATTTGTTCTCTACACTGTGTTCTCAGTGTACAGTAAATTAAACGTCTTGCCAGGCACTCACCTTATCTTGTTGAAGTTTTTTGTACTTTGATTTCACTTTTCCCCACCACGACAAAATCTGCAGTCTGTGCGTAAACCCCGAGCGCAATGGATTTATTTATTTTATTTTTTGTTTTTTGTTATATGATTTCGGGGGAAGAACGGAGTTTGTACACAAGTTTCAGTTTTGTGCACTACTAATTAAGAATCGGTTATAAAGAAAGCACATTTAATGTCTCCTCCCTTTTGCCAGCTCCGCTTATCGCCTCTGCTTAGTATATGGATATTTTGGAGTCTCCTGTGGTTTGATTCGTGACTGTGCACGATTTATAAAGGGGCAGGATCTGAAGAAACACTACTTCCTTTGTCACTTTTAAACAGACCTTTTAGGAAAACCCATATAGCCGTCATTTATTTAAACGAGATCAGAATTAATAGTGCAAATACAATATCCTACTAGAAAAACAAAAAAAAACACGCACTACAGATTTCTTATATGGCGTTGGAAATATTTAAATAACAAAGAAACGATACATGCAAACGTATAGATTCCTTTTGCCACAGAAAGTTTTACATGAGTTGTCTACCCATATAAAAAAAGTATTATAGTATCATCCGAAAATAAAACCGTTTCCAATGGAAACACTCTCGTTACTTCTATATATTATAGGGAATTGGATGTTTATTTGAAAGTACCGTAGAACTTTTTTTTTATTAATTATTGAACATCATACTGAACTATGTAATGTATAATGAGTTGCACCACTGCAATGTAGTACACAAACTTCTCACGACGAGCTTCTACCTAATGTATGAGCTGTATTGGATTTTAAAATCTGAATGCTTTTCCCATCTTGCTAGCATCTATTCTCACACTCCCCCTTCTGTTGGTTTGTTGCATATCGCATTCATTTTTTAATTCAGCGTTTCAGCATTTATTGCAGTAACTAATTTAAACAATCTGTTTCTTGTAATACTTGCTTAATTCCACTGCTTCGGATACAGTAGCTGTAGACAAGATCGGTAGAGCAGTGGTGTAAACCTAACCTCAGTATCCTCGCAAAATCTCGACTTAGCAAATTCGTTTTCTGTGTATACAAACAATAAGGTAGCGTTCTTATTCTGGGATGGATCAACAGATAGAAATCTAATATTAGTCAGCCCGAAGCTACTGTATATTATCCACAAGCTCTGGCCCAGTGTGTGGAAACTTACTATTGATGTGACATAAAATACTGTTCCATGTTGCATGCCAGATGAGAGCATGTGTCCCTTATCTACAGCATACTGAGAACTCTGTAATGTACTATTTTAACAGCTTCCTAAATACTGACAATTACATCCAGCAACCTAAGCAGTATAATAAGAGAGCAGGTGACTTTATTTCTATTTACTGCAAAATATTCTTAAAAATGAAATAAAACAAAAAAGGTGTGTAACTGCTATATATATATTATATATATATATATATATATATATATATATATATATATATATATATATATATATGATAATATTTAGAAACAAACACATACACATTAGCTACTGTGCGATTGAAAAGCAATAATTGACACAAATGTTTGATTCTGGCCTGCACTTCCTATAGGCAGTCTTGCATTAATCTCTTTCAGTTTGGTTGAAATACTGCATAGATAACTTTCTATGTTGTAGAGCTTTCTCTCTGAATCTCACCAAGACAAATGTGGACAAAAATTGTAATCTTGTTTGCACATAATCCAGAAGAGTCTTTTCTACACACTCCAGCAAACAACTGCAGTCATTCGAAGTAGAAAATGTCAATATGCTTACAACCTTAACAGAAGCATCTCTTACCTTAAAATGCTGCAGGTCATTTTTAATTTTTTGTATTTTTTTTTCTTTACACATCAATGATAAAATAACTACCTCAAATAGTCTTGAGATAGGCTTTGTCACTGTGGCAGTGGCAGCAATATGGACGTCATCTTAAGTTAGTGGACAAAGTGATGGTTTAAGAGATGCTGGGTTGGCAGCTGAAACAGTGTCAGCAACTTTACAGCAACCAATGCTCAAAAGGATGCTTCATTCTTATTTATTTTGCAATGCCTTAGCTAAAGGTTTAAAGTAACTGTAAACCCTTTGTTGACAATGACAATTAGCAGATTTTTTATATCAAGAACATGCAAAATATGCCATAAGGAAAACTAAATTAGTGTAAAAATAATAATAAAAATAACACTGTCATGCTTTAATGAGAGCAAAAATACTTTAATTTAAAATATTCAATTCCAAGAACATAAGAAAAAGATGAAAACATAGTAATCAACAACATTTATATGCATATCAAAATCACTTAAAAAGAAAACTGACATTCAAAACACTAAATTAAAGCAACCATCACTTTCAAACATTTGCCGTTGTGAAGAATCCATAAAGAACCATTGGCACCTAGCCATAGCTATGTTTCTTTGTTAATCAAATCCTTTCACATTTTTGGGCACTTGCCACTTTTGTACAATATAAAGCTTCAGTGGTGATGAATTGGGGATAAATACAATCAGATGTGTGAAGAGGCATTGTGCTTACTTACTAAACAGACTCAATAGAAGAACCCCAGAGAACCCAACTTTTGGTCCATTAAATAAAAGCGTTCAGATTTGACTGTCCTAGAAAACACGCCGGAGAAGCATTTGAAACAGCATTGTTCTTCTATGTTGACGATTCCGTTTCCTTTACAGCATTGTGGGGAGCTACATACAGGAAGTTAATACTATAATGCTGATGTACAATCTGAAACACACAGCAGAACACAGTATTGTGTATTGTAAGAAAGCTGACTGCTACAGAGGATACGTTTGTATTTTGTAGAACTGCTTTCAAAAAACATCTTCAAAACACAGCAAAAATTAGACTAAATAAATAAATAATAATAAATCACATATTTACAATTTTCACTTCACTTTCCAAGTTTACAAATTTCAGTTATGATTACAACCTTCTTGTAGTTCTGCAAATACAGTTACAAACCATCAAAATATTAAAAAATAAATAAATGTTGATTAAGTATAATCAATATATTTAAAAAACTAACAGCCATTGGTAATACGTTAGTCACAATGTTAAATGTTACATTATATATATATATCTATATAGATATATATTATATATTATATATATATTATATATATATATAAATATATCTCATATATATTATATATATACTCTATGTCACTCAGTCAAAAGGTTAAGTACACCTGAACTTGGAAAAAAGGTTTTAACAACAGATATCTATGCTTTATCACTAGTAAAACATATTGTATATAAACACTTAATAGTTATTATATGCATACAGTGCATTAAGAAGCAGATCATAAGTGAATTGCATTCAAAAATTTAATTTTTAAATGAAAATGTAAATCTTGTCAATTTCAATGAAATGGTCACCCAAAGCAAGGGGATTTCAGTCTGAAGCCCAAGTCAGTTAAAAGTCTGAAATGTGTATAACACGGTGTTATAACACTGGCCTAAGTATAAGTGTCTTTGTTAGGTGTTCTCCGAGTTAACTAGCATGTTACCTAATTAACTTTTTGTCACCAATTATTCTTAACAGGTGAGGGTCCATGGTTACTATAAATATAGGTAGCATAGGCACAAGTTTGTCATTCCTGAATGTAAGGGAGCAGAAAATGGCAAAATACACTCAGTTAAGCATAGAAAAAAGACAGTCTGTTATTACTTTAAGAAATGAAGGTCAATCTTTAAGACAAATCGCAAGAACTCTGCAAGTGTCTGTAACTGCTATGGCCAAGACCATCAAACAATTTGAAGAAACTGGCACTCATGATCGAACAAGGTCAGGCAGGGCAAGGGTGACCTCAGAATCAGAGTTCAAAACAAGTTCATTTGAGTCAAGTCTGCGAAACCGGTGATTAACTACCCCTGAAATACAAGCTCAGCTAAATGCTACCAGACGTACAGATGTTTCAACATCAGTTGTTCAGAGGAGATTGCGTGAAGCTGGCCTAACTGGAAGAATTGCTTTAAAGAAACCATTGTTAAGAGTGCAGAATAAGAGGAAGAGACTTGCCTGGGCAAAAAAACACAGAAACTGGACGTTTGAGGAGTGGAAGTCAGTCTTATGGACCGATGAATCAAAATTTGAAATATTTGGGTCCAACCGCCCAGTATGTGTAAGACGCAGAGAGGGTGAGAGCATGAGTTCTGCATGTGTGGTTCCCACTGTCAAGCATGGAGGAGGCAGTGTCATGGTCTGGGGTTGCTTTACTGGTGACAGAGTTGGTGATCTTTACCTAGTCCATGGCAAGCTCAACCAGCATGGCTATCATAGCATACTTCAGAGGCATGCCATTCCATCAGGATTAGGGCTACTTGGGCAGTCCTTCGTTCTTCAGCAAGATAATGACCCGAAACACACCTCAAAGTTGTGCAAGAACTATCTGGCGAAGAAGGAAAGCGAAGGACAACTCAATCTAATGACCTGGCCTGCCCAGTCTCCAGACCTCAATCCCACAGAACTTGTATGGGACGAACTGGACAGAAGAGTCAAAGGAAAGCTACCTTCAAGTGCCCTACATCTCTGGGAATTGCTGCAGAAGAGCTGGGAAGACATGTTCGGTGATTTCCTGCTGAAACTTGTTAACCGAATGCCTCGTGTTTGTGAGGCTGTTATTAAGGCAAAGGGTGGCTATTTTGAGGAATCCAGGATTTAGAGACAATTTGCAATTTTCTTGAAAATTGCTTTGGTACTCCTTATGTTTTGTTTTGTATATTGTAACATCTCTTTTCATTTTCAAGTATTTACAGAAACGTATACGATGTAAAACATTGTCAATTATGAAAAAAAAACAAAACTTAGTTGCCAGCAAGTGTACTCAAACTTTTGACTGGTACTGTATAAAAAATGAGAAAAATGAATATATATAAAATAGGGATAGCTTTACATTCACAGTCTACTAGCTTTGAATATTTACACCAGCATCAACAATTCAAGACGTCATTATATTTTTAATGATAAGCCACAGTCCCTTACAATAATATCAGTACAATTTTCAGGTTACATTATTTTCTGGGATTCCCCATGCTTGCCTGTCAGAATCAATTCAGAAATGTTATTTTTCAAGGACTACCAATAGGTGGTCTCAATTTTGCAGTTGAGTAGAACCACAGAACATGCATATCATTGGTCAAATAACACAGTAGCTCAAAAGGCAGAGCACAGATCCAAGCTCTGGATTTTCTGTCTCTCCGTCTATTTAGCTTATCATCAGGCCACGGCATTCGTAAGACTTGCTAAAGAAGTCTCTCAAGTCTGTAACGTTTTAGTTTTAATTTGAGAGATTGTATTTAATGGCACATAGTGGACAATATAAAAGCATATACAAAACTAAAATTACTGACCAATTGTGTTAAAGGAGCTAACAATTCTTAAAAGTAGTTTTACTAACATTACTGGTGCCCCCCACCCTTTTGCTGGTCTGAGAATCTTTTTCAAATAGATATAATGCTGCACCCTGTTACCCTTTTTGTTTGGAGCTAGAACACTGGGGTGAGTTTGGAGTACAACACAGTTCCAGAAAGCAGTTACTTTTAATCTATCGCTGTCTTTGAAAAATTTGTATATTCCAAATTGAAGTATAAAATACAACCAAAACATCTTCAACAAAAGAAAAGGGGGTGAAGTCATAATACTGCCAGTGCAAAGATTTAACCCTTTGGTTGGTAGTCCTTTAAGCAGTGGTTGCAGTTCAAGCATTCCCCTACTAAACATAACCCTTCATTTACTGTTTATCTCAGGTATTTTAATTAATGAAAACATAATTGGGTATATTTTCAGTGTTTACCCCAATCTTTAGTTAACTTCTATTTTTTGAATTAGGTAAAAATAAAAATAAAATAAAAATCTCCTTAAACAAGGGAGGAAACACTTTGAACATATGGTCCAATACAGTAGAAGAACTATGTTGGGTTCAACAGCTCCAGTAGGGCACCAACAGATCCAAAATAACCCTGCACAATTAAGAAAAGAAATTATACATATTAGAAATGTATTGCAAGCATACCAAACCCATACATACACATCTATGGTTCATTTTGAAATGCAGTTATTTTCCAAAGGGTGGCATATAATCCCAAATATCTCTCCTCCTACATGAAATTGCCAGTGGGTTTTTAGGTTTAATAGCAAAAGGGTTCCTTCTTACCTCATGTTCCAGGAAAAGTGCTTTTAGTTGGCCCTTTGACCAATAATCCTTAGCATATGCCAAAAGCTTCATGGAGAGTGGATTTATCCTTAAGAAGTTGCCAACAAATATCACCCTGTCAATATTATTCACACAATAGAATAATAAATACAGTTAAGTTGATGGTATCGGAATTCATACAAACTGTACATATTGTACAAAAAAAAGCAATTTAACTTTGACTTATTTACCGTTGACTTCCTTTAAATAAAGACATAGTTATCCGTACTTCTCACCCCACTGCAACAGAAAATCTTACCGTAATAATTTCCAATCCAATACAGACCTGATATTTACAGTTTACTGCACGGCTGTGGTCCACTGTGAAGAGACTTGTTGCTTTCATAGCCCTGTACAATGCTGCTTGACAAGGGTGCTACAAGGCAGCACTGTAAAGAAGCTGGAAGCAAAGAGCACTTCTTCTATTCCTTAAAACGGGCTTCAAAGTGGACAGACATAGATCTGATTTTTACTTTACTGTATTGGCGCAATCAGTTTGCATGATTACAATAAAATCTTAAAAAGAATAAAATAAAATAAAATAAAATAATAATAATTTTGGTGCACACTCAAGGGATAATGGGATATATTTTTCGGTCTGGGTAATACAAATGTTGTGGGTAAATAGCCTTATGTGCATTTTGCATAAAAATATTAATTATTATTTTCTGTTTATTACATGGTACTCTTTCTCGCTCAGTGAGCACATCCTTGTTATTGAGCTGATGTTATTAGTGACGGTGACCAACGTAGCTCTGGCAAGGGCTTCTTTGCAAACAGATTCACGCATTTCCTTGCACATCATATTCCCAAAACTAAAGTGATATGGGGAAAAGACAGATAAAATAAGGTTATAAAATAAAGAGCTTCAAGTAACTTTATCAGATGAGTCTGTGACAATCACTTTTAAATTAATTGCAGATGTGCCTCAGAACAAATGCCAAAAGCAATTTTCCAGTAATCAAAATAGTGATGAATCTGCCAAGGTTTAAATCACTGAGGGTAAGTGCAAAGGTTATGAAAATCAAGGAATGTTAGTCTCTTTGATTAATTTCTGTCCATATGAAAAAAAAAAAAAAAAAAAAAAAAATAATAATAATAATAATAATAAAGCCAGGAAGGTTTGTATTTTAAATATTTAAATGATGGCACTATTTAGAAATGTAATCTTCACCGACATCCACTTTTTCAATTTACTTTACAATTTATGTCTTTCAACATAGAGGTAAAAGTTATCTTTCCAAAGTCTTGACTATTCTCTTCCATAACATTTTATCAACTTTTTCGGTACATCTGTACTTTTGTGCTGTACTTTCAAGCTGTTCCTTTATTTAACACTGGCAGCTTGAAAAGCCAACAATCCAAAATACAATATGGAGTCAAGTAAAGAATGGAAAACAAATCAGACAAACCCAGACAGCAAGCCTGAGGCTCTTTGGAATGTATTTGCTGTGGTGTCCCTTAAGCGCTAGTTGAATTTCTATCCTTCGTTAATAACGGTTTATACTTGTAAACCTCAATCTGGTTTTGAGGACATCAAAACAGCATTTGGCATTCCACCAATAACATAAAACTCTGTAAATCTCCATGTATCCAAACAGAAAACAACATGTAAAATAAGCTTTCAACTGCTTAAACAAAGAAACTCCAAGACAGCTTGTGTGCAAATCACTACCCCTCTGCAAAAAGCACAACACACACATTTTTATGTATACCAATTTACTACTTGCTTGTCTTTTTATAACGTAAATATAACAGAAAATAAAGACATGTGGTCACTCCCCATGTGTAAAATGTGACAGACCCAGGACAGGTCATGAGAGGTCTTAAACACCCTTTGGGAACCAATTAGGATGGCATGGGTAAACCACACAAGTGCAAAAAGTTCCATGTGCTTACAAGACTGCAAACCAACTTCTAAAACCAGAACAGTGTACTGTCCAGAGGTGCTTCTCCTCATACAGGTACATAACACCCAACTGTCACAGCCCATTCCCATTATTGCTCAAAAGCATACAAAAAAAACAAAAAAAACCTCTCTTTATTTTTTTAATTTGGTACTGGACCCATATCAACATGTACTTTTGTACAGTTAGCTCACCTGTTGAAGCAAAATGCCACTTTAAGACCCAAATGCACAGTCCTAACTAATAACTGAAAACATCTCTCATTTGTTTCATCCACAACTATAAAAAACACTCAATGGTAGAACATGTATAAGAAACTTATTAATTTTATTTTGACAAACATTTAAAACTAGAAGCTTATTAATATCTTCAAAAGGTGGGAGGGTTTGAAATCATGAACCTACTTATAGAATTGTAATAAGAACAGCAAAAATAACAATAACAACAACAACAACAACAACACCACCTAGATGCCACAGCCCATCATGGTAGTCCGAATCTCTGATCGTCGCTCTCATAGAGATCTCGGACTAGTTTATTAACGGCAGTGCATTCAGCGCTAGTTGCAATCTCCAATGCTTCTTCGAAAGTTAAGCAGCCAGACAGCAGAAAGCATAAACAGAGAAAGAAGAGCAGTGTTTATTGGAGTTTAACATAGCAAACTGTTTCATATTCCACATTGCCTATGAGGACTGATCAGATGCATTAAAAAAACAAAAAACAAAACAAAAAAAAACATTGCCTCACACCCGAAAAAGAAAGACGTTGTTTGTTAAGCAAAACTGATTTACATTAAAAAGGTCAGGAAAGGGGAAATGTGTTAATCACACTGGGGCACAGGAGGGGCTGTTATTAATACTGGGACCAAATCAGCATGTTTAAACAACAAGCTTTTTTTTTTTTTTTTTTAGGTTGTAATTGGTTTGTGTTCTATTCGTTTGAGATCACTAATTTTACTTTATGATTTATTCTACATAAACAGAGCTGAAACAGAAGTTCAGGATAAAAAAGGGAGATATAACTTTTTTGTGGTTATTTTTGCTTCTTCGAATCTTTACTGAAAACACTTCAAATAATTCAGTATAGGAACTTACCTGGTCCTTGTTACTCACTTGTAATTGTCTGTGGAATTAACAGCAAGGATGCTCACGCCAGAGCCAGAGTTGACCAAAAGCAATGGAAACAGGTTCTCCAGGCTGTAGGGCTTCTTCTGACAATGGTCTGGGTCTGTGGGGTTTTCAAAGTAATAGCACTGCGAGTGTCCATTGAACCTGACTGCATCTACATATAGCACTACTTTTATAACACAGTCCAGTTCATCCAGCTTGAGGAGCTCAAGATCAGCAATCTGATGAAAGAGTAAATACATGAGACAGCTTGCAAGACAAACCAGTATAGCCCATAGAAAAGTTAGACATTAAATTCAAAGACAAATAAATGTGTGGTTACCATGGCATCTAAAGCCTAGAAATACAGTACCTCCAATGTTTGTTTTCAAATACACTTTACCTTGACAAAGGCATGTTAAACATTCCAAAATATTGGGAAGTTGGCTCTTTGAGCAAAAGTTTATATATATATATATATATATATATATATATATATATATATATATATATATATATATGAAGGCTATATTTGCATCCTGAGCCGTTAAAAAAAGGCATAATATATATACTTGAACTTCGACCCATTCGACTCCTCGAGACCATGACTTTCAATTTAAACACAAAATGTCTAATTTCAATCACTCGACAACACCCACAGTACAGAAATGTTCATTAATGATCAACAGAATGAGAACACATGAAAAAAATGTAAAGCTGGTACTTTCATCTCTCGTCTTCTTTAATATTAGCATCACAAGGGTATCCATGTATTATAAAAAAAATAACAGATGGGCCTTTTCAGTGGGTTACAGGAAAACAATTCCATTTCGGGTTTCTGTGGCAGTTTATAAATTACTCGAACTTCAGTATCGTAATTTATGAAGTCACCCTAGATGGTACTATTCTCCTTTAACTCACTGAAGCCCATCTATTATTATATATTGAATACCTACTTTGAGGATATCTGGGTCAAACTTATAAGCACCTCCTCCAGGGGCACACAGTGTGGTATGAAGACTGGAGAGGTGCTTATCTCAGCCCATCTGAATAAAGGCAGGAATGTCCTGTGTGGGGAAGCGGATGACGTGCAGGTTGCCTTTGTGGCCGCAGAAGGTCAAGTCCCTTAGCTCCAGGTGAACATCCCGAATCCCTGTGGAACAATAGGCAACATTGGACATCAGGTATGTGCGAATATCCTTTGGTTCAAAATACACTAGCCTTACCAGGGTCCCTCCGATATCCACCCCAAACCAGGGGAAAGCTGACATAGAAAAACAACAACAAACAATAATAATAATAATAATAATAATAATAATAATAATAATAATAATAATAATAAGACATATATGAATTTGGTGCAATAAACTGCTATATTTGTTCCTATAATACCACTTGGTCCCCCTATATTTCCACGTACCATGATTTCACATTCTAAGGCACTATTGCTGTACTACAGGAATCATTTAAGGGATGGAAAAAATATGCATTGCATAGCTATTTGCGCCATGCCAGTTTTTATAATAAGGTTATAGGCTAATGTAAGACTTTGATATAATGAATTGACTATTTAGGAGGGTTTCATTTAACGAGTATTTGTAATACCTGTACTTAGATTTATTGAGATTTCTTTATATATTATCTATTAATTCTGGTAAGTAGTGTATAAGTAATAAGTAACAAGTGTTGCATTAGTTAAATCATTAAGCTTTTGTGACATTTAAATATGTCATATTTAATACTATAAGATATACTACGTATAATGTTACAATTCATAGTCTAGAGGTTACTTCTAATAGGCGTAATTCTATTAAACAGTATGACACTTCATGGCTCTTAAATAATTGATATCCGGTTGAAGATTATTATCGGGATTGCAGGTGTTTCATTTATTTTGAAAAAGGCTTGACATAAAATCTAAAATGGACCAAGCTGCTGTGCAATGCAGTGGAGGATACGGGATTATAATTAAGAGACCGATTAAATACATCCCCATACTCCGATTGCACATGGACGGCTGTAACGTTACAGTAAGTGGGTGTGTTTCATGCAGGTGTGCATTTCATTCACTAGTACTGTACCAGTAGAGCCATTCCTTCAGAGCCGACAAACTAATGAAATCATTAAAGTACTACAATCTCTAAAGCACTGCTTAAAAAAAAAAAAGTGTCAAGATCAGGCCAAATAGATTTCATTAGTTTGATGCATCATTCATATTTATATACTACCACTAAATGTTATAATAATGCCCGGTCAATTTATTTTACTGTTAATAACTGTTTATTGGTTTATTTTATTGTTTTGTTGCAGAACAATATTTATAAAAGGTCATGTTGTTATTCACGAGGATTAACCTAAACGTTAGGCTACCTCTTTCAATAATGAAAAACTCGCATTTTAGCATTTCTAAATGGGGAAGTTTAGCAAGAGCTTAATTAAATGTGATGAAGTATTGCAAAAAAAAAAAAAAGTGATCGATGTGCGTGAGCACATCGCTCTGGAAAATATGTAAATAAATAAATAATGTCCATCCAATCTATCACCTATGCGGCCTGTTCTTTTTTCACGGAGTAAATCCTCTGCCTGGTCCTGGAGTTTGAAGCCAAGCGCTCCGTCGGTGCGCATCCTCCTCCTGCAGCCGCCACTGCGTTTTCCGCATCACCCGGCGCTTTGCTGCTCCTTGCAGTCTCTACGGCTGCTGTGCTTCGCCCTTGCAGTCTCGGCATCTTCCTCATCTGGACATTAATAACCTCCATAGTAAATACCAACTTCCAGGCGGATCGACACTGCCGAAAACGAACAATTATATGATGTCATTAACGATATAATGAGGTAATTCTTTCTCCGACCCCTTTTCACTTTGAATACTGTGACGTTTATACATGGCTTTTTCTGTGTTAGCAGGGACAGCTGTCGGAGTCTGTCCTTGAAACATTTGATCGAATGGTCCCGCAGCCAATCATCGCTTAGTGGCCAATTTTGTGTGTGTGTGTGTGTGTGTGTGTGTGTGTGTGTGTCTCGATATATATATATCTCTCAAGGGAGCCTGTGTTTGAATCAAAACATTGGAGGTATTTATAGGTGTTTGACGGCATGACAACTACTTGTTGTTTTATATTCAAATCCAGCATTTATTCTTACATGATGTAATAGTGTTCTATATATTGTGACATCATTTTTACAGTGAAGTGAGGTGGCTGTCTTGGGGAAGGGTGCTGGAATGCTCTCTAAGCCTGCTCCCTCTGATTTGTGACTTCCTGGAAAGTAAAGGAAAAGAGGAGAAACTACTGGAGAATCCAGACTGACTAGTAAAACTGGCATTTTTGGCTGACACAACAAGCTCTCTCAATGTTTTGAACCTCCAGTTACAAGGCAGACAAATTCCAAGTGATATGCTATGTGTAATAACAGCATCTCAGTGCAAGATAAAAACATTATTCATTCTTGACTTAAGACGTGCTTCTTTTGGTCATTTTCCAGAACTGCAATTACTCGCATCAGACAAAACAGACCCACTGAAACATTATAATTCAGATTTTTCGGTAATTCTCTTGGAAGAACAATAGATGGAATTTCAGTGAAGATTTGATGATGTCATGGGCCTGAAGGAACTTTTCAATTTCATTGAGAAACATTTCCATAGAAGTGTTTCATCAGCATCACCTGCATTCACAGACCTGGGAGCAGACTAAGCAAAGGTGGAACATGAAATAATTGAACTTCAGCCAGATGACATTTTGAAAGCTGAGCTCAAACAGGGAGTTAATTGTTTTTGGAACATTGCTTCTGATTTGCGCTATCCAGTTTTGATGCAATGGCCCAGTGATGTAACTTAAAAGAAGTGGTGAGTAAGTAGATTTAAGAAAATACACATACTTTTTCTTCAATCAGTTGTTAGGTTTATTAAAATATGCAGGGAAACTGGTCCCAGGTACAGGACAAACAGATTACTCGTTCTTACAATTTTTGCATGACCTTAAATACCCTTCTGTATAGATGGTTCACCTCCTCTTTCTCTGACACTTAACCAATAGCAAAAGGGACAACACATTATTCTGTTACTAAGTACTATATGTATTTAATTTAGTGTGTATGTGACGACCTCTGAACTCAATGCATTCCTCTTCAGACCCTTGGTGCCCCGAAAGGACAACACATCTGGTTTTTGTCATCTTCTTCCTTCATGTTTCTCCTCATTGCTTGGGATCCTTTGAGTCCAGTGCCATTATCTCTTATTCTCCCTGAGAACCTTTGGGTCTAACAGCAGTCTCTGGGAGCCTTCAGCCCCTTTGTGCTTTGCATTCCAAAAGTCTTAGAGCCTGGCCCCTTCTAGCCCACCGTGCTGTTATAGCTTGCAGTCAATGCTGGGCAAGAAGCTTGTAGGTGCAAAAGCTCTCATCAGCTGTTAGTACATGCAATTTGAACCAAACAGTCTGCCGTTCCAGGTCTCCTTTCAGAGAAAAAGGAAGACCGGCGTCTGTTTCAGGAGATACGGAAAAAGAAGATACATTTAATATAACACAATAATAAAGCAAGTGCATCCGGACAAAGAGACAGCAAAAAGTTAGAGAGCTCTTATTTTAATGTAGCCTCATTTTTTTGTTTTTTGTTTCTTAGCAGACACCCTTATCCAGTATGACTTACAGTTGTTACAAAATATCACATTACAGATAAGAGCAGTTATAAAATACAATGAAACAGTAGCAAGTAAGAGCAAAATCAAATGGGAAAATAAATACAGTAAATTTCATTTGAGAGCGATATAGTAAAAATATTTGCTTGTAAGAGAAAATCCATTAAGAGGAAGTAACAAGTACAATAAATGGATAAGAACGTATACTGATCTCTATTCAAAGTGTCGGTTTCAAAATTCGTTTTTATGAATGGATTAAGAATGGCTTAAAAATTGTTTGTGATTCATCAAAGGTGTATTTTGTTTTTTTGACAACTGTGACGTCATTTCATACCAAACAGCAACTGTTTTCCACAATCTGAAAAATTCACTAAAATCAGTTGTTTATCTAATTTGCATGTCACTGACTATAAAAGTTGGAAAAAGGAAGTGATTCATGATGTCCTTTGGGAGAAAAGAACCATTTTCACAGTCATATTTACTACAAGTTTTGATCTCTTCTAAATACCAAAGAAAACATGGACAGGGCAATGGCATTGGCAGATAATGCAAATGCATTTACAATCTTAGCGCTGGCCGTAGTTTTGGAGAATGCCGCTGATCTGCAAGTTGATAACAATCGGGCTCATCAAAGACCAGCAGTATGGCGGGCAATCCATCCTAGGATTTTTAAAGAAAGGCTTTTGGAAAGCCAGACGACTAGAACCTATGCTTTACCAGTGCACACTAAGGTCCAAATGGCACTGGGTTTCTATGTGTCCAGATCGTTCCAGAGACCAGGGGGGGGATCAATATGGAGTGAGTCAACCAACTATGTCACGCATGCTCAATCAAGTGACAGGAGTTTTGGTGAGATGGGCAGGCAGCTACATTACCTTCCCAACAACACACCAACGCCAGCAAAAGAAGTCTTGGGGGGCAATAGGCTGCACACATGTGGCATTAGGAAAACCAACACGGGGGACCGCAGTGTTCATCAATCGCAAGGGCTTCTCATCCATTAACGTGCAGGTGGTTTGTGATGCCAGTTGTAATATCACCAATGTTGCAAACTTCCCTGAATCATGCCACGACTCTTATATTTTAAGCCAGTCCAGCATCTATCAGCTTTTTAAGGGAGACAGACATCCTGATGGTGTTTTACTGGATACAATATTTCCCTAGGATTCCTAATCTTGTCTATTAATAAAACAAAGAGTCAAATATTTTCATGAAACTTGCCATACTTGTATCATGATTATTTGACTAATTCTGTAGCACAATTAAATATAGAATTAGGAAATATTTGTGCTGGCAGCACTGCAGCCGACATCTTACGGGAAGACAGATTGGCTCGTGATTCACTGCTATGTTGCATTTACTTGCGTTTCATCCACAATTCTTGATCAACTTGACTCCCTTTTTATTTTGATTAGGCTGTCTTGTAGGAGGTCCACAGGGAGCGTCTAGTTTTAATTTATGCATGAAACAGGTGAAAAATCCAACAGAAAAAGTGTTCCAAATATCGATGTGTTTCGAAATGACAATTTGATGAATCAGTCACTATTCAGGAAACCAAATGTAAACATAAAATTCTCGGTAAACATTTAAAAAATATATTCTAAACACACACACTTTGAATAGAGACCACTGTATGTAAATTATACTTTCGGTTTTGCAGCATATTGTATGTCAAAATGAAAAATAAATTAATACATAAATAAACGTCTAAATAAATATATTGACTATTTATTTATTTTATTTATTTATATGTATCATTTATGTATTTGTTTATTTATTTTTCATTTTGGATAGCAGCTACATTATTCCTTTCATCCTGTAAAATCGCAGCAATCTCTAGCAGCACATTGGGCTCCATCGGTACAGTAGCCAGAGTTACTGCACCCACACCAGAGTAAAGGCACCCACACCAGAGTCAGAGTCATGGCACCCACACCAGAGTCAGAGTCACGGCACCCACACCAGAGTCAGAGTCACGGCACCAGACCCTTTTTTAGGCTGAGCCTGTTTGAAATAAGTTCCTTTCTCCATTAGGACTTTTTGAAACAGGTGGAACTACTTTAGATGGAAAATACTCAATCTGTCCACATCAACCCTTTTTATTTTTGCATAGGGGCATGTTAATTAGGTACCCACTTAATTTGCATAATATTCCTCATACAGTCGGAATTGGGGTTTTGCGACTGTGTTCTCATCCTTCCTGGCCATTTTTTATTTTTGTTTGGAACAAGAAATACAGTTGGAAAGTTAAAATCCCGACACAAAAGCCCTCCTCGACTGTCGGAAAAGCTTTGATATTCAGAGCAAACGTGTTCTGAATGTACTATAATTTTTTGTGAGTAAACTTTTTCCACAACGAACACTAAAATCAAAACAGAAACAAACTGACAGATGAACATTTGGACAGTCTTTCTAGGATTGCAGTGACTGATTATGAATACAACAGGCAGGTGGTCAAGTAGCAACTGACACAGTTCCTCTCCAGATGTTAAGGTAAGCTTTGGATTTACATTTTTACCTTTAAAAGGTTATAATGTTAATGGGCTAAAAAAAATCGGTGTGGCCCTCATATGACTTTTTAATTTTTTTTAAGTGGCCCTGTCACAGTGGTCCTTTGTGTGGCGTGTGGGTGCTGACGTCGGGTTCAGGTAGCAGTAGTCAAAAACAAGGTATGCGGCAAGGTCATCAGCTTTGGCAAGGTCAATGTATTCAGCTTTCAAAAATCAACTCTCCTCTGTGCCCCTACACTGCCATACTGAAGTACATTGCAGAACGCAAAGCCATTTCATCGTCTGACCCTTTGTTCTTCAGTTCAAGCCAGTCCATTGTTAAAAAAAAAAAAAAAAAAAAAAAAACTCTCCTCTATGGTCAGTATGCTTCCATGCTGAAATACATTACAGAACGTAAACCCAAATCTCCTTCCGACCCCATGTTCATCAATGCAAGCAGGTCTGTTATCTCAAGGCATTGGTTTTCATCTCATCTCTCCAATTTGGTTTCCAGAGCAGGTCTTCCCTCACAATTCTACACCCTGCATTCATTCAGAATCGGGGACGCCACTTCAGCAGCAGGAGCAAAGATTAACCAGCATCTAATCAACATCTAATGCTGGATCTCATCAGCGATCGAAGCTTACATTCATTTTTCACCAGCTGAAATAACGTCTGTCCATCAGTCTATTGCTAGTATGTCCACAGTGGGGACGACCTATCTGCCTGGATTATTGTTTTAGCCTGTGCATATGACGTGCCTTTTAAACCCAGAGTAATTTTGGTCGCTATTCTTTGCACTCTTTCTAGAGCAGCAATATCCTTTTTGTAGCGAGGTGACCAGGACTGAACACAATATTCTAGATGAGGTCTTACTTATACATTGTAAAGTTTTAACATTACTTCAATTGATTTATATTCAACACTTTTCACTGCCTCTCCAAGCATCTTGTTTGTCTTTTTAATAGCTTACCCACATTGTCTAGATGAGTCAACATAAACTCCTAAGTATTTTTCATAGATTCCTTCTTCAATTTCAATATCTCCCATGTGGTATTTATAATGCATTTTTATTGCCTGTGTGCAGTACAGTACAGTACCTTACACTTTTCTCTATTAAATGTCATTTGGCATGTGCCCAGTTATGAATGCTTTCTAGATCATTTTGGGTGACCTTTGTTGCTGCATCAGTGCCACACCTCCTATTTGCAAATTGAACAAGTTTGCTTGTTAGTTTCATGTACCCGGTTTTGTGCCAAAATGAAAAATAAATACATTACGATTTTTGCACGGAAGCGGGGGAGCGACTATTCTCATCCTGTACCTTGCTGTGGAATTCAAATTTGGCTGAATTGCTTCTTTTTTGTTAAATAGATACATTTTATATGTGCAGAACGGCATATAGTTATTTTGTTGTAACAGTTAAATTTATTAGAATAAACTATGATGGGCTACTGTTTGCTTTTCTCTGCTAACTAGTGGAGAAAATGTGTTTGTCAGTGGAATTGTGGTAAAATGTTAAGATATGAAAATACAATAATAAGAGTCAGCATACAATAATAAGAGTCTTCTGCTGCTCTGCTTTTTTTTTTTTTGTTGCCCCGCTGTTTTTTTGTGGCCACCAGTCACCACTGTATGGTAGATGTTTTCATTTAAGAATAATCAATATTCTGCAATATTTTTGTTTGTACAACCTTCAAGTACTATTTAATTTACTACCCTGTTGCTGGTTACTTTGCGCATGCGTGCCACAGCGGGAGGAGTGCTGCCAATTGGCTAATGCACGACCCAGGATTGGCTGATTGGGAGTTTCTGATTGGTTGAGGGGCATGCCCTGGGAAGTCCAAAGCCATTGAAAAATAAAGAGGCTGCGCTGTAGATCGAGGCCAGTTGCTAAGTCTGCCTATGATAAGCGGGGTTGACTTTTTTTGAGAGTCGCGGTTGGAATTTGCATAAACACCCATGCTTTAACATGGGTCGTGCTTGTTTTGGTCTTCTTTGGGCTTGTTTTGAAGAATGAGGTCGCTATTTTTCTGTCAGAAATCTGGCTACGGTGATGGCTGCTGGAAAGCCACGAAACACAGAGTTGTGTGCTGTGCTGGTTTGTATTGTTTCGTTAAAACTGTTGACGGCTCTGTGTATATCCAGGGTCACAATTTTATAATCTTCTGGTCAAAAGAAAGAGAAACTAACCCGTTGCTGTAAAACCAAAGAACTACAGAGTCCATATTAACTGAAAAACTGCCGACGGCCGGGTGTGTATTCCAACGTCGGATACAGAGGAGTAAGCTAGTTAAAATCCCTGTCAGCCGTGTGTATCCTGGCTTGGTCGCGGTTTGTAACATGAAGAACAGGGAGTAGTTTGAGGCATTCAATCCCACAAGTATAGCAGGGTGTAGCTCTGCACAATCTGTAGCGGGATCCTCCTTTTAGGGGAGGTAGCGCTTAGCCATCTTTACGGCACATTTATTTTATTAGCTGTGTTTTGTACTGTTTTTGTTTTACATTTTTACTAGTGGCAGCAGCATACAATTAGACCAGCATTAGTTTGTGCTGATAGTAAAACTTGGTTCCCTGGCGACGTGTCAAGCACAATTTTCTGTGTCTGGCGCCTTAATCTAATGAACACCCACATGTAACAAAACCCTGCTACACTGCCATGCACATTCAAACTCAACTGAACACAAAGCGCATATTAATAATAATAATAATAATAATAATAATAATAATAATAATAATAATAATAATAATAATAATTAAGTTAGAGCTAGGAGTATCATGAAAGACTAGATATACACTACATAACCTACACCAATGTCAACAGAATGAAATATAAATCAATGTGTTGTTTTATGTATCTCCAGATTCTGATTTTAACTTGTGAATAAGAAAGCTCTTACCAAATTTCATCATAGTTAGGTTAGTGCAATGGTGCACAACTCAGTCCTGGAGGGACGGTGTCCCTGCAGGTTTTTATTCCAACTGCACCCTAAAGTACTTTATTGGATTGGAATTACTTTATACATCCCCAAATCATGACACTACCACCATCATGCTTGACTGTTGGTATGAGGTTCTTGCTGTGGAATGCAGTGTTTGGTTTTCACCAGACATAACAGTGTTAGTTTCCGCCTTGCTGCTCTACCTTGAACCCCATTTTTGCCCAGTGTCTTTCTGATGGTGGAGCCATGAACACTGACCTTAGCCAAGACAAGGCCTGTAGATCCCTGGATGTTGTTCTAGGGTTCTTTATGATTTCCTGGATGATTTTATGCCTTGCTCTTGGAGATATTTTGGCAGGATGGCCACTCCTGGAAAGATTCACTACTGTCCCAAACTTTCACCATTTGGACAATATGGCTCTGACTGTGGTTTGGTGGAGCCCCAGAGCCTTAGAAATAGCTTTGTAACCCTTTCTAGACTGATAGGCATCAACAACTTTTTTCCGGAGGTTTTCAGGAATTTGTTTTGATCGTGGTATGATATGCCTCTCGAACCTGTTTGCTGACAACTTTGCTCTGATGGTAAGGGCCAAAGTTAGTCAGATTCATATTGGGCAGGGCTGGTCCAAATAAGGCCTGATTGTTAACCAAAGTATTCAAACAGCTGACCCTAATTATCCCTTTAATTGGTTTGAGTTAACTAGGCAATAACCTTTTCACACCCGAAGATTGCATGTTTGATTATCTTGCACACCAAACAAATGAAAGAAGCACCAAACTTTGTTGTCATTTTTTCTCTCAGACTCCCTCTATATACTACTACAACCCACAAAAAGATCTGACCAAATTCAATGTGAAAAATGCACACAAATGCAGAAAATCAGACAGGGGGCAAATACTTTTTCACGGCACTGTATATTTCACTTGCTATCTCTAATCAAGCTGAGTGTCTTTCTCACTCTTAGGGTGCAAGAGAAAGAACCTCCACTCGAAATCAGTTGGCTGTGTGGTCCAGTGGTTACAGAAACAGATTTGTAACCAGAAGGTACCTGGTTCAAATTCCAGCTTAGCCACTGACTCATTGTATGACCCAGAGCAAGTTACTGATCTGCCTTTCAGGGTGAGTGACTCTGCAGCTGATGCATAGTTCACACACCCTAGTCTCATCTCTTGTAAAGTGCTTTGTGATGGTGGTCTGCTATGAAAGGTGCTATATAAAAATAAAGATTATTATTAAATACTGATATATAAAAATAAAGATATATTATTAATATATATTAATATATATATATATATATATATATATATATATATATATATATATATATATATATATATATATATATATATAAACAGAAAGCTGATTTTAAAGTATAGAATCTGTTTATGTGGAACATGTTTAAATGTTTCCAATGCTTTGTCATTGGCATTCTGAGTGTGAGATCTACACTGTCAGTGAAATTGCAAGTGTAGTTGCAGTGGGGACGTGATGTATATTACTAATGACAGATAAGAATTGAAGATAATTACCCAGATAGGTTAAAATGATCTGCAGAGAGCAGCCAACATCCTGGGAGAACAAGCTCATTACTAAAGACACTTACAATTCAATAATGCATTTGTTTCAGACACTTTGTTGTTCTGAGTTTTTACAATCTTTGCAGTAATTTGAAGAACTCAAACAAAGCTTGTGATACAATAAACTCACCTAAGCAGTCTCATATTTCAGCATTATCATGTACTGTAACCAGTAACACATGAGCTGTTTAACACTGTTTCACTGTAATAAAAGCACATAACAAAAATACATTCTTTTGAACAAAGCCTACCTTTCATTTCTAATTCACTGCACATTCTTCCTCAGTCTTGAACTTCAATCTGAAGCGTATCTTGATGAACACAGTTCAGTACAGTGTGTGTGTGTGTGTGTGTGTGTGTGTGTGTGTGTGTGTGTGTGTGTGTACATTTCAATGGGTTTAAAGTTCACAGGGATTCTACGCAAGAAGTCGTTTTTTTCAATTTGCTTCTGCGTAAACCAGAAGCATGACCATGACTGATACTATCTGGAGTGTTGCAATTAAGTCATTACATTTTATATTGTTTAACTTTTTCTTGGGAGAACAACAGTATCAAATCGAACAAAGTCTAACCCAGGTGAAAAATTTAAAGATTACATATTAAGTCTGGTCTGCAAACGCAATTATGTTGCAGGGAAGGCTATACAAAAGTATAATGTTGTGGCAAAGTGGCTGGTGATTGTGAATAGGTGTTGAGGTGATGCAGTGCAGGAGTAATCACAGACAATTGTAATCCGGTTTGTAAAGCTTTATTTTTTCAATCAGGGTCTGGTGACCAAAAGAAAATGATCGGCAATATACAACAATGTGTACTGCGCGAAGCCAAAAACCAATGGGTTTACAGTCCCAAACAATAATCCTTAATCATATAATAATCCACCACACAATACTAAAACACGGTCACCAGTCCTGGGTGTGTGTGGTAGTGCTCATGGTGGGTGATAACACATCATTTTAGTGACTGTTGTGAGGTGCTGTTCCAGCTTGTGCTGGCCCAAAAGCGACAGCGCCGGAATCGTGTTTAGCTGTCTTATGATTTAACATACAAGACAATTACTAACAACACGGAAAAACAAACAAACTGTTCATGGGCAATAACGACTGCAGCTCTCACTGTCCTTCCAGGTCAATGAACAAAACACAAGCGAAGGAAAAGCTTAACAATTCTCCGGCCCCTTTATCCTATCACACATGACCCCTTGGTAAACAATTGCAGATGCCTTTATTGCTTGCAGCTGCTACCTCGTTTACCTTCCAGGTGAATACGTTCCTGCAACGGAGTCTCGCCTTCTTCCAGGCTGACTGACTTCCCGACCCTGGAAATGAACTGTCAGGCCAGCCCATCCAAAGACTTTCTCTTTCGTTAATTCGCACCCTCATAGGTCGGGAGGGAGATTTCCAACCAGAATTCATTATATTTCCTTCACAAATGTACACAAATATTGTCCTAGAGAAACCATTTGCAGACAGCATTACCAGCAAAACAGACCTATAATAAACACTGCACAGTGGTTCTGATACCATGGGACACTGTACACTGCACTGGATTGCCAGTGTGAATTGTAATAAATAAAAATGTTACCACTGAATTACCATTGTAGTGTCTATGCAGCAATAATAGATTTCTCAAAAATCAGACTCTAGCAATCAACCTTTTCTTTCTTAAAAGCAATTATCTTTCTGGATAAAAACATTTACAAGGATACAAATGGTAATGCATTTGTTGCATCACTTTTAAGAGCTAACTTTGTTGTCTGTGTTCTTAGAACCTTTGCTGTAACACAATACACTTGCAAAGCAGGTTTCAGATGTCCACATTATCACGTACACAGTTCTGGCAGGAGTTTAAGATTCCAGAAAATATATTGTACTGTTTGTGATGCGATGCGAAAGTTGCCCTGGGTAAGACCTCTGCTTCTGCTGATCTACGACACTGGTTCTTGGAATTAACTTTTATGTGCGACACACAAATAAAACATTAACTAAACACTGTAAGGTGAAGGAGAAAAGAAAACACCACTGTAACATGTATGGCTAGCACTGTGGGCAGTGTGTCTGCAGTAGGTGTTAAGGGCTCTAGTTACTGCAGGTGGTCTTCCACTAACTCAGTATGGTACCAGATAATCATGTTTGGTAAAATATGTGATTGTGATCTAAACTATATATGAGATCTAAATAGCAAATCTAAGTTCATATTTTTGACATTATTTAATTAGCTGTAGTTAGAGCCCCATAAAATTATTTTTATTTTATACTTTGTTTTATTTTTCACAAATTTAGTTTTATTTTTCAAAAACTATTTTTTTTTTTATTAAACAGTATCTGCTTTTTAAAAAAACATTTTGACAAACAGACCTCACACAGAAAAATAATTTAATTGCCTTAATTTTTCATTAGCAGCAGAAATGTTAATGTACAGTCCCCCCCCCCCCTTTTAATTAACTGCCTATTGACAGTAAATACTGCCCATGCCCTCTATAAAAATACAAGATAAAAAAATAACATATATATATATATATATATATATATATATATATATATACACACACACACACTTGTATTTACACTGACCTACTATTGTGGGGCTGTCATAATTGCAAAAAAAAAAAGATAGGAATTGTATTTCAATCTCATTTCTATGAAGCAGTATACAATAAGCTTGCGCTTTTTCGGTATTTAAACACTAAGCAAAGCAGATTCATTCATTCAAATTCATTCAAAACAAAACAGGATTTGCTCCAGTGCAAAGTTTGCACTGCAAAGAATTAGCAAACTAACACAAAATACAAGCAAACAAGCCTCATTTTCCCCAAAAGAAAAAGGAATAAACAGCTAATGCCTAACAACTGTACCTTCCCAAACAACTCGCTCCAAATTATACATCTGCGCAAGTGCTAGTCAGAGCATCCATATCCCTTCAGACCATGTCTATGGTAACGGCTGAGCCTTGAAACTATGATTGCAAGTATTTATTTAAAAAAAAAATGTATAAACCTCCCAATTTATAAATGTCATTCTATGTTAGCTTTATAATGATTTTTCGTTTTATATTTGCATTTCGTTTTATTTCATGCTATTTAGTAAAAACACAGGGCTCTAGCTATAACATTATGAAATTATTTCATTAGCTATAACCCCTTTAGTGCAGTTGATTTCTCGTATGATGAACACAGAATAGGTATTATTACTGTGGGACAATCGGAAATGGGTTCACATACTGTACAATTGCAGTGCTGAAAAGGAAACCCGTCTACAAGAAAACAGTAATGAATGGTAAAAAGAAACAATATAAGGCAAACCAGGGGAAATTCATTTACACTCAGATACTGCCCTTTAAAAAAAAAAGAGTAAAGCCCAAATAATCAATACAATTTTATTTTTATTGTACAGTACATGCAAATGACTGTTCAATCATCCACAGACAGTGATATAACTAAATACAAAGTGCAAATTTATATTAGTTTTCTAACTTAAAAAAAAAAAACACAAAAACATATGCATAAAAAATATGTATATCCTTTTTTAAAATTTGCTTAGTTCGGAAAACATTTACTACAATCCTTTTAATATGAATTCAATTACAACCAAAGAGATGGCTTCAAAAGTTGACAACATTGCAATTTTCAGGCATCGGGCAACTGAATTCAATTTAAAAAAGGGTTACCTGGTGACAGATACACTACAATGGGGAATATATAATGGGATATACTATAATTCTATATAGTATATTTTGGTAAGATAATCCCCTGATATCACCGATTGGTATTCTGTATTTTATTTGCTTATTATTTTATATGATTATTAAAAGCCATTTGAGGAATTACTGTATCAGATATGACCTTGTCAAGCACCTGTCCAATACAGATATAGATATAGTTAATACGACAGTGTTACCCCCGGGGGGCTCCAGCAAGGGTGGATCTGGTATACACTGCCTTTTCAAAAGTATTAAGAAAGATAAATGGGGCACTGATCATTGCCTTCGTTTTTTCATTCACCATTTCAGAAATGCAATAAAGAGCAACTGTTCTACATTGGTTGTAAATGGATGATATTTGGGGTACCACTGCAAACGTGACACGGCTTAGGCTGCTTACTAAAACCTTCAGTCACAAAGATACTTTGGAAGCAAGGCGTTTCAGTAAAAACACAAGAAATGTCCTGCCCTGGTGGTTCTGCATTTCATACAATATCCCATGGGTACATGGGTTATGACAACATTTTCCTTTTAAAAGATGTTAGGATTTGGGACATATTCACATGTAATTTGATTTATTAATCTTCTTTTAACATTGTAGCGCTATTGCGTGTTTTATAGTTACACATTACACATTTGTCATGGAAACAGAAAACAGTGCCCTAATGTTTGTACACTACCAGATGCCTGAACAATTACCAATGATAGCTGGGATTTGATTATACATTGATAAGGCCAAAATACAATCTATGTTGCATTAAAACCTGCAGTGATAAATAGCTTCAAAGTGCTTTCTTTTAAAACAACTAGTTACAGTGCAATCCCCAATATACTCTCCCAAAGACTGAAACTATACAAACAAGACATATATGTTTAAATAGAAAGACTAAGTAAGGCGTAGCAAATCAATCTTCATTGCTTTTCGATAATCTCTCTCACAAAGCAATATACGCATGTGATCAAAGGTCAAGTTATGTAAATGTCCATTGTGTGAACGCAGAGTTGGTTGAGAAGGCTGATTAATTATTTTTTTTTTAATTTTAAATCCAAGCACACACAATATTATTCTGGTTATATGATTTGAATAAATTTAAGGCTAGGATTCAAAATGAGATCCTGTTACAAACTTATTTCCCCTGTAGCATTCAATACGGAAAAGGCATTCAATACATCTGATCGCTGAGCGCAAGAACAAGAACCTTACTTTTGCTTAGTTATAACATTATTTTTTTAGCCCAATAATCTGTTGATTTTAGATTTACATTTAAAATATAGTAATTTAGCAACATGCCACATAATTGCTAAATACAATAAATTAAGTAAGAAATACTGCTAAATACATATTCCTTGCATTTAGCCGTACTTTCATCTTAATTTAGTAGTAATTTTTTTTAGCAAACATTTACCTTGAATTTGACAGGTTTCCTACTTTTTCATGTATCTCCACAACAGCACAGCAGCAACGGATGAAGCAGCAATGGCAATGGCTGGGAACAGGTAGGCATCAAACTGCCTTCTTGCATCACCTCTGGGCTCTCTTTGGTTATTTTCAAGCGACTGCACTGAGATTGATCCTAAATTCTCCCATTCACGTGTATGCAAACTTGTTTGCGGACGCTCAGAGTCAGACCAAGATCGACCGCTTTGAGGAGATTTTTCTCTCAACTGTATAAACTGATTTGAAGCATGATCATCGATATTGGGATTTTGTGAAAATTGCACCACAACCTGTCTGACATCTGAGTAACTGGCTGTCCCCTCTGTGGTTTCCCTTCCTCTTGTACCAAGGTGCTGATCTGTGGGTGAGCTGTAGCTTTTGGGTATATTTGGGGATCTAATTTCTTCTGATCCAACACTGCGCCATGGTTTAGATGGGCTTCTTTGTTTCCTCTCGCTATGCTGTCCCCTGTTAATGGTTGAATTTTCCGATGGACCGCACGCCCCACTTGTTTTAGGACTTTGAGCAAGTTTTGGGAAAGTATTGTACTGACCTTGTATCTGAAGGGGGTTGTCAACAGCCACTAAACTATCCATCAGGTTTGGGTTCTGATAGCCACGTAATGCCTGAATCTTCTGCTCCTTGTTGTACTCTTCAAAATTGAAGAGGCCATTGGGCACAGCACTGTGGCAGGGAGACGATGCAGAGGTGTCATGGGACGGGCAACAGTCGTCTTCAACTCCACTGAGTGGCGTTCCCCTAATAAGATTTTCAGGGACCTGGCTGACACCAGACATGGAGGGGCTTTCTATTATATCACCTGAACGCTGCAGCTGACTGGAAGTCACAGAGCAAGGCTGGTCATCAATGTTTGTTGATCTTAGTATGCCAGGCTTACTTAAATATTCTTCTGTCCCGGATCCGGCTGTGGCCCCTCTAATTGACGGGATGGCCTCAGTCTGGCCTGGGCCTGCAGGTGGTCTCCCAGATGAATCCACAGACCTTCTAATTTTGCTTTCCTGGGGTGCCCCTGTAAGCTGATGGTTTGCATCAATCTGACAGAGATGGAAACATTATTACAAATGTTATCTACAGCAAGTTAAGACTGTGAGTGGGGGTGTCTCATTATTATAAAAGAAGTCATCTCGTGCAGTTTGGGAGAGAGGGCTGCCAAGTGAAGCTGAGCAGTTATCTCTGTCTGCTCAATGATTTGTGTTATAAACAGGAGACACTCTACAAAAAACATTTTAACAATAATAATAAAAAAACTAACCTTGTACTCACACTACTATTGGGGCTTGTTTTTGGTTTTAACCTACTTAGAAGATTCGGTTTAAATCTTTTTAAATCAATAAAGTGGGTTTTGGCAAAATTTTAAATAATGTCAATCATGCACCACTCTCTATATAAAGAAAACAGCGTTCAAAAGGAGGGCACTGTGCAAAGACATTGCAACTGACCAATCGTCAGTTTTGTGCACTACATAATACGCGTAATTTGCATCAATGCATCATTTTCTTAGCAACGGACTTAATGACCCCGAACCCAAACAAACCAGCCACATGGAGTTACGGTTTTAGTCAGTGATGAATCGAAAAAGTTTCTGTAAATATCAAACTGCTGTACAGTTATGTTTCTATTAATGCATATTAAAGTTTTTCTTGTGTACAACTACCTTATTATTATTATTATTATTATTATTATTACTACATAAATATCAACCCTTAAATCACTGTACCGTGATGAATGTTTAAGCTTCCTGTAAGCTGAGATTAATTACTACAGTACGCTATAGCCATACGATGGGGTGGGCAGAAAGAAAACATGAACTGTGATAGATACGCGGGTGGTAATGGGGGTAAAATGAAATCTGTTACTTCTTGGATTCAAAATGCATCCACACATCTACATTGCCGGAATCCTAATTTGGACATCCTCACAGTAAGTTAACCTTTGTATATGTAGTAGTGAAATGCACATTCATATAGAAACTGAAAATTGATGTGTTTGAGCTGTGTTTATTTTTAATAACCAATTTTGCCAAATAATAATAAAAACTGATAGCCCCATCCCCCTGAACTGAACGAAAAATGAAACAGAAAAATTCAAACCCTAACTACTATGAATGTATTTTTTTTAACTTCAGAACTAATCTATACATAAAAAAGACAACCCTTTACTGGTTTATTCTTCATACATAATTTCTAATTATTAATGTTATTTGAAAAAAGAAGAACAACAATTTATATTAACAACAATACATAAAGCAGCAGAATTCAAATACACACTTTGTTAATTCACTAACATACTACACTGGGCATTACCGAAATGCAAGTAACAATGAACGATATAGTTACAGAAGATAGGGTTGGAAATACTGTTTGTATTTGACCTTTATTTTTATTTTCAGTGCCAATGAAGAATAAACTTGTCAAGAGATTTATAATGGTCTAAAACAAAAATGTAAATCATGAGTTATTAAAATAATTGACTTGATTAAAGAGATATTTTAGCAGCACACATCCCTGCTGTGAAAAAGTAGATCACTACAATTACATTTGAAAATATAGTGCACACCCATGTAAAGCGTGCATGACAAAGCTGCGTGGGTTGCAGTGAGATAACGTGCACCTCTTAATGCTACCATATTAAAAACACAGTTTACTATGTAAAATATGAAGCCCAAACTTTAAAAAATGTCTCATGCAATTTGTAAAACTATGAAAATTACAGAAAGTGTGAAATACAGACAGACGTAGTGAAAGTAGGACCCCCGATTCTTATACCTTCAGTAACTTGTGGTAAAGACTGTCATCAGAACTGGTGAGTGTTTCTCTAGATATATGCAATTTAATCAGAAATATACTTATTTGTAAGCGATCAGAGTTTGGCGTCTCTGTATCCGAAACTGAAAACACAAAGCAGTCAAAACTCGACAGCTGCTACAAGTTTTTGATATCTATATTTTAACATTGCACTGAAATGTTTTCTCTTTGACTATCTAGATAACTGCATACTTATCAAATATTTTCAAAAGAACAGTGTGAAGCTGCCATTTATACCTGGGCACAGCAAGAACAGCGGTTGCATACTACCGAAATAAATGAGTTTCACCAAAAGAAATGAATTTGCACTACATGCAACATTAATGCAAATTACTTCAATGATTGTCTCAATAACGTCTGTTCAAGGGCTAGGGGACACAGTGGAGTCAACTAACTTAGCACTGGCAAAGAGATTTAACATTGGAAAATACCTGATTTCTTTTTGTATCAGAGTTGCTGTTTGGAGGTCCCACAGCTCTTGGCACTGTGTTATAGTTGGCATGTGGAGGTGCAGTTTCCTGAACTGAGGTCTTAACTTCCACCTGGTCTCTTCTGCTGTTCCCCTCTGGCCTGGAAAGAACTGAATAGGGGGCCGGGGCTACTTCTGGCTCCGGATCAGAGATTGCATGGGAGCCATGGGAGTGGGAAGTAGCACCTTGGAGGAGGTTTGCTGGGAGGGATGTCTGAACAATGGCATTAGATACTGGGGATGGAGAAGGTAAGACCCAAGCATGAGGTTCTGAAGGATTCTGTGGAAGAGCTGGAGGAGCTGCAGCTGGATTATTATTATTATTTCCATGGATGTAGACTGCAGCTTCTAATGGGATTAAGGGCTGGTTGGTGGTTGATGGGGGAGAAGAAGCTACTGTTGGGGGAGCATCAGGTACAGACACAGCCGGTGGCTGATGGGGAGCAGGGACTGGGCTGCTACCTATAAAATAAAGCAGACAATGTCTAGATTAACAGAACAGCATTTGTAAATGAATTACGTTACACTGCTAATGTCCCATTCTGTTTAAACAATTTACTTTACAGTCCACCCTACTTATAGTGACCATCAAAAAATGTTACTGACATGCAGGTGATTTAATTGATACATTACTGTATTGCAATTTTTTCTTTACAGGATTCAACATGGCCATAATTGATTTATTGACATAAAGACCACATCTATAATGGTGGTATTAAAAAAAAAAAAAAAAAAAAGGTTTGACTGTATAAAGAGCACAGATATGCTAAGACAGTATTTTATTTTCATAGACAGGCATAAGTTTGTTCAAACACACTTAATGTAGCAGTGTTGTGTAATAATTATATTGTGTTGTCCATTTGCATCTGAAACACTATCAGGATAATGAAGCTCTGGTAGAGGACTAGATTGGCTATAGTTTACGCAGTCAGGAATTCTGCTATTTTTATTTTATTTTTCAAGTGACCAATTATTATTTTTTATTTATTTTCTCCTAATTTGGAATATCCAGTTAATGTTTTTTTCCTCAGCGCAGCGAGTCCCCACCCAGCACAGGCAGTTTATTACATTTAGCAGAATAGTTTACATCATGCAGCATGCAAACTTACGCTGAGGGTATTTCAGTCTGGAATATTCTCTCTCGAGCTCGATGGCCAGGTCATCCTGCTTAACTGATTTAAGAGCTTCAATAAACTCGCTTGGCCAGTTTTTTCTTCGCTTTAGGCAATCGAAAAACATTTGCATAGCAACATAATTGCCAGACGAATATAGTTTGGCGTTAATTTCTTCCTAAAAGAAATAAAACACACACACATATATATATATATATATATATATATATATATATATATATATATATATATATATATATATATATATATATATATATATATATAGTAGTAGTAGTAATCTGATTCAGTTTTTCAAAAATGTATGGTTTGTTTAGAGAAAATGTATCTAACAAACACTCTTCCTAAAACATATTACTTGCTAATGGAAGGACTAATAATATTTGCACTTAAACTGGTCATTTTTTAAATTTTTACTTCAATTTTGGCAGTTTTCAAAGCCTTTACTTCAAAGAGTAAATTACTTTTTTAAAACACAAATTAGTAAAAAGGTGTCCAATTAAAAATGCTATTTTTGTATTCCCAGTTTGCAAAGTTTTTCTTTTGAAATAATAATAATAATAATAATAATAATAATAATAATAATAATAATAATAATAATAATACTGAAATAAATAAATGTCAAGAAAAACTCACCTTGTCATTGTCAGTGAGACAGGTAATATGCATTAACACCTGATTCGCTTTTACTTTTTCCACATAACAGGGGATGTTGGGTCGAATGTAGTTATTGTATAATGTATCACTTACAAAAGACATTTTTTAAATATCTTACAAAGATGACCTAAAAGACAAAAGATAAAAGAAAACATAACTGCTAAAAGCTGCATCTTATGAGAACATATGAAACACAATCAGCAAAAACAACATACCACATTTTAAATCAACAAAAAAGACGTCTACAATTTTAGGGGCAGTATGTTTTTGAAAGAAAAACAATCTTTAGGCTCAAACTATGACTTCTTGCTGCTTAGTTTTTCACGTTCCAATGAAACACCCTACACACAATGTATTTACATACAGTATTAGTAGTTCAATTATATTTATTTTATGATTCTCATTATTATGAATTGTCAGTAAAAGCATCGGAAATGTATAGCATTCAATTGCAAAAGGGTGTTTTTCCATAAGAATACAAGTGGCCACTCATCTCTGCTGAAACACGATTAGCCTGTTCACTGAGAGGTCCTGCTATTGCCACTGCTGCTACTTAGTGCTTAACCCAAAGATGTGTACATTTAAGAAAGGACACACTCACATGTGTGGCCAGACTGCTCTATAGCAGAAGTAATGTACTGCCTTGAACTGTTGCCAGCCTTGCAGTTACTGCCTAGTGCTGTGAAGTAAGAGCACCCAGTCAGGTCCACTACATGCGTAGCAAAGTCTGATCAAAAGTTCTGGTCAAATGGCAGCTATACCAATGCAGCAAGTTGGAAATACTACACATTAAGTAATTAGTACTAGCCAATAAAATCCATTAGACTGACTTTTTGCATATGAATAACACCTTAGTATAGCTTATTCTACTCTAAAGAACCAATGGACTAATTCACCTTACAACCTTCTAGGGCAGATACATTGACCCTGAATATCAAAGTTTTTTCGACCGTCAAGGAGGGCTTTTATGGCAAGGGTTTAACTTTCTAGCTGTTTTTCGTGTTCTGAGCAAAAATCAAAAATCGGCAGGGAGGATGAGAACAGTCGCAAAACCCCAATTCCGACAGTATGTGGAATATTATGCAAATGAATTGAGTATCCTAATTAACATACCCCTGTGCAAAAATCAAAAGGGTTGATGTGGTCGGATTGAGTATTTTCCATCTGAAGTTGTTCCACCTGTTTAAAGGAATCCTATTGGAGATGGAAGCCTATTTCAAGCAGGCTCCATCTAAAAAAGGGTCTGGTGCAGGTGCAGTGGCTCTGACTCTGGGGTGGGTGCAGTGGCTCTGACTCTGGTGCGGGTGCAGTGGCTCTGACTCTGGTACGGGTGCAGTGGCTCTGACTCTGGGGCGGGTGCAGTGGCTCTGACTCTGGGGCGGGTGCAGAGGCTCTGACTCTGGGGCGGGTGCAGTGGCTCTGACTCTGGGGCGGGTGCAGTGGCTCTGACTCTGGGGCGGGTGCAGTGGCTCTGACTCTGGGGCGGGCGCAGTGGCTCTGACTCTGGGGCGGGCGCAGTGGCTCTGACTCTGGGGCGGGCGCAGTGGCTCTGACTCTGGGGCGGGCGCAGTGGCTCTGACTCTGGGGTGGGTGCAGTGGCTCTGACTCTGGTGCGGGTGCAGTGGCTCTGACTCTGGTACGGGTGCAGTGGCTCTGACTCTGGGGCGGGTGCAGTGGCTCTGACTCTGGGGCGGGTGCAGTGGCTCTGACTCTGGGGCGGGTGCAGTGGCTCTGACTCTGGGGCGGGCGCAGTGGCTCTGACTCTGGGGCGGGCGCAGTGCCTCTGACTCTGGGGCGGGCGCAGTGCCTCTGACTCTGGGGCGGGCGCAGTGCCTCTGACTCTGGGGCGGGCGCAGTGCCTCTGACTCTGGGGCGGGCGCAGTGGCTCTGACTCTGGGGCGGGCGCAGTGGCTCTGACTCTGGGGCGGGCGCAGTGGCTCTGACTCTGGGGCGGGCGCAGTGGCTCTGACTCTGGGGCGGGCGCAGTGGCTCTGACTCTGGGGCGGGCGCAGTGGCTCTGACTCTGGGGCGGGCGCAGTGACTCTGACTCTGGGGCGGGCGCAGTGACTCTGACTCTGGGGCGGGAGCAGTGACTCTGACTCTGGGGCGGGCGCAGTGACTCTGACTCTGGGGCGGGAGCAGTGACTCTGACTCTGGGGCGGGAGCAGTGACTCTGACTCTGGGGCGGGAGCAGTGACTCTGACTCTGGGGTGGGAGCAGTGACTCTGACTCTCGGGTGGGCGCAGTGACTCTGGCACTCGGGCCGCTGCAGTGACTCTGGCACTCGGGCCGCTGCAGTGACTCTGGCACTCGGGCCGCTGCAGTGACTCTGGCACTCGGGCCGCTGCAGTGACTCTGGCACTCGGGTCGCTGCAGTGACTCTGGCACTCGGGTCGCTGCAGTGACTCTGACTCTGTTGTGGGTGCAGTGACTCTGGCACTGGGGTCGGTGCAGTGACTTTGGCACTGGGGTGGGTGCAGTGATTCTGATTCTCGGGTCGGCGCAGTGCCTCTGGCACTGGGGTCGGTGCAGTGACTGACTACTGTGCAGATGGAGCCCAATGTAAGCCCAGCTAAGCCCAGAGATTGCTGTGATTTTAGAGGATAAAAGGGATAATGTAGCTGCTATCCAAAATGAAAAATAAATGCATAAATGAATAAACAAATATCGAAATAAATAAATGTCTATATACATATTTATTTTTTTATTTTTGTATTTATATAATTATACATTTTTCATTTTGGCATAAATATTATGAAACTATAATTGAATATACATTAAAATGAGGAAATGAATAGTGTACATTAAAATCAGGCTACATTAAATGAGCTCTCTGACTTTTTTCTCTGTCCCGATATACTTGCTTTATTATTATGTTCCATTAAATGGGAATTCTCTTGCTTTATTATTACGTTCTATTAAATGGGTCTTCTCTTGCTTTATTCTCTGTCCTGATGTACGCTTTCGATATTCAGGTCCATTGTGTTTGTTTCAATTGAGAACATCTTAAAACCTAACCTTTTTCACAATCACATAACTCCTTACATAAAGCAATGGGCTATATTTCATTGATCCACAAATGTATGATATCTGATGTTGTTTAAATCATAGACCCTGGTACCTACGGCTGTATCTATAACGTGTGTGGTTTCATAGACACACTAGTTTCAGAAGCACTGGCCAGCTTGTTTGTAAAATATTACCATTATGAAAACATTTAGGCTAAAGCCTACTATATTTCTCAGAGAGCTGTACTTCTCTTTTTTATTTCTACAAGGCTATAGCATTATCCCATTGCGTACTATAGCTCTCCAGCGAATTCCAGGCTGAAACCTGGGAACACTGCATCACTGAAAGAACTGTTCTGTGAAAGTTTACCTACCTAATAAGAACAACAACACTACGGAGACAGAAACATATGAATTCGGTATGACTGTACAGCTATGGGCAAAGGTTTAGCATCAACCTGGCACTAAGGAAGTCGGAACAGACAGAACTCGGAACAAATGTGGCCCGTGAGGACATTTGGTTCTGAAAATTTTTGTAAAAAATTGCACATGTAATTTGGGGGAAATTAATAATTCACAGCAATCAAAGTTCATAAAAATTCCCTAACATACATTTTTTTACATGTTTTGATCGAATCTCGACCCTCTCAAGCCAATTTTATTAATTTTGGATACCTTTATAACAGATCCAAATCTCGACCCTCTCAAGCCAATTTTATTAATTATGTTGTTACGGTCTTTATATGTGTATTGTTCCATTAAAGAAAATAATGGCGCCTATAGTGCACAGTAGATCTGCCGTGCTGAAGGAAAATAACATGGAACCTCCTAAGAAAAGAAAGCTCTTGTACTTTTCTTAAGTTATCATTTTGTTGTCTCCTATTGCAGTACATTACACTTTTCTCTATTAAATGTCATTTGCCATGTGTCTGCCCCAGTTCTGAATCTTGTCTAGATCATTTTGAATGACCTTTGCTGCTGCAACGTTGTTTGCCAATCCTCCCCTTGGAGGATTCCTTTCCAAAAAGAATCAAAGTCAAACAGAAATGGGCCCTGCGACGCTTTTCTGACGCTACGTTATGTCTGTTGGTAGGTTTGTTGCAATCTCATGAAATATACGGCACGCTGCTAAAAGACTGCGATATCAAGACATGAAGGTACCATCCAAACAACGTTAGATTACTTTATGTAGCTGAAGTAGCTAGCTAGCTTCTGTAATGTTAACAGTTTAATTTTTAAGAGCAAAACTAATCAGCTTGAGCTACAATCGGGAAATCTTGTTATTTTGTTATCAGTATTGCCTAGTTTTGCAACAAAAAACTCCAACTTGGATCTTTTGTTAGGGACATGCAAGTTACTAGTACGTACAGGCACTTCTTCTGTAGTTTCATTTTATTAGTGTCTGCCCAGTTCTAAATTCAGCTTCTAGCTACATTTTGAAAATGACTTTTGCTGCTGCAACAGTTTTGGTGTTCACTTGGATCTTTTGTTAGGGAAAGTACTAGTGTGGAAAAACATGTCAAAGAAGCAATAGTAAAATAACAGCGGATTAAATTACCGTTAGTATATACATTAAGTATTTTTGCACCCAATTTAATGGCAGAAATAATTAATGCTGCACTTTAAATAGTAATGTGTGATTATTTTGTTGATTTCAGAAACAATAAATACATAAAAACATCAAGGTAAAATACAGTAGAGTGTGTTTTATTTCTGCACATTTACTATGGAAATAGCTCTAAATGTCCACACCATGGGGCAGTTTACATAATTTGTTTAATTTGATTTTTGCACATCTCAAACTATTTGTATGGTCCTCGGAGATTTCAATTAAGCGGAGTTCACTGTACATACATTCAGCTCTTAGTGAAGTGGTTAGTGGTACAAGTCAAGATGCATTCTGCCTCTCTACTGAAGAATAACCCATGAAAGAGTTTAATTGGTATAGTTTGAAGAGTACCTATTTCAGTATTATCTTCTTTAATTGTTGTGACCAGGACAATGTAAAATGTGACAGCATGATATTGGTGCTCAAACCTAAACCTGCTGTGGCAACAAGACACAGGATAAAAAAAAAAAAAAACATTTAAAAGCTGCTGGTGTTGCAGTGGTAGTAATATACATTCCTAATTTAAATACAAAAATGTATAGGAAATAAAAAAGGTATGACTTGGGACACATTTCAGTTTCTTGAGTGGTACATTTTCTTGTGCGGCTCCCTCATCCCATGCAACCTCTGGAAATTGGCCCTCCATCACCAAAACTTTGGGAACCCCTGCTCTAGACTATCCTGATTCTCTCCTCTCCCCCCAGGATCGCTACAACAGGGTCACGCCTAGAGGTTTGTCAGATCTCAAAATGAACAGAATGGCGGAGTTCAATACACTTTAAAAAAATGCAAAAACAATAGGGCAGTGTTAAGGTCACGTGATCGCTCTGCTGGCAGATGTAAAAAGAGGGTTCAGCATTAATAAAATTACAATCTGTCGAATCCGCTACCAAAGAATATGTTTTGCAAAGAACAAAAACAAAAAAAAGAACAAAAAAGGCAGCTACAGGAGTTTGAATGCATTTGTACCATGTTTTGAGGTATTGGAATGTTTTTTTTCTTTCAGTACTTTGATATATGTTTCAATATTAACTAAATCAAGTTATTAATCAAACTGATATATTGTTACATACTGGTAATTGATTTAATAAAATGTTTGGATATACTGCTATTTTATTGGTTACTGGCTCATTCACAGTCGTCTTAAAATAGAGTACGTTTTGTTGGAAAATAATAAAAAAAAAACTTTTTTTACTGATTCAAATTTCGCTGCAGATGTATTTCTTTTTTTTTGGTTAAGTGGCTCAGCTGGGCTCTGATTTTTAGTTTTTTATTTGGGAGGTGGGATTGCAAGACAAAATTGTATTTGGCTGTACAGAGTAGTGGCGAAAAAAAGTAACTTCTGCAAGGTTCTCATTTCCCTCTGTATTGTGCACATTCGTCTTTGTGTTGTACTCGTTTTACTGAAGTGTTGCCTGTTCAGGGATTTATGAATGGAAATAATAAGAGAAATTGCACTTCTTTCTTCTTTGATGACCAAGAAAAATAATTGCATATCTAAAATGTTTAATTTTGCAAAGGTACATAATTTAAAGGTTTGGTAAAAACATCTGTTTAGTTTTTGCAATTTTATTTTATTTACTAAAATTAAAGTGTTTCAATTGTTTTTTTTCACTCAGTGCATAGTCTATGTAATTTCCATCTTTCACAATATTTATTCAAATGAATAAATGAGTTAGATTAGGTTTATTTATAATTACAGCTCTACCTAAACCGAAATTGAGGGGTCACTGCGAAATTCCAAATTCAAAATTTTTTAGGGGCCAATGCATACCGGACTAAGAGGAAAAAAAAAAGAAACCTTGTTTAAATGAATTACTGCACAATGCAGGCGACTCAAACTACACATCTTCCTTCTGTAGACAGGCCTTTTTTTTATTCCTTCACCGTCCTGTGTGCATTGCACTTGGGCAAAAAACAAACAAAAAACATCCACAAATAACATTTACAAAAAAATTTCTCCAAAGCAGTTAATGTTCTTGTTTACTATTCAAATAACAACAAAGTTTTAATCAGCCTATCAGTGAGTCTGTACTGCTTTTCTGTGACCTGTACTGTGCAGTAGGGAGTGGGACAAAGTCAGTGCTGCATTGTTTTGATTTAGGTTGCTAAAATCTACTTTTCAGCATTGGAGGTAAAATAGTAGAAATGGACACCAAAGCAAAAAAAGCAAAACATATTTTGGTGATTGTTCGTGCCAAGATATTTTCCAAAGAAACTGTACATGCAGATGGAGGTAACTGTTTTGCATATCTTAATGTGTCTGGAGAAAATACAATCGATTGCTATTTAGCTTCAGAATCACACATTAAACAAAAGGGTACAGAGGCTGCTAAACAGAACGTAAAATAAACAGCTTTCAGAAACCAAACTGGAAAGTCAGCCCAGACAAAATGTATTCCTGTCTGCAAGTTAAATCAGTAGTAAAACGATCCACACAGCCACCCCGCCTCAACCTGCTGCTTACTTTTCGCAGTTGGAATTTTAGACCCGAACAGCCACGTTTTCTTTGTGTTGACTCAGTGTTAATAAAATAAATTATTGGATGGAACAAATTACATGACAACGAACGTACTGCATATATTATCTATATCAAAGTATGCCAGATGACCTTTGGTAAACAAGTTTTGGGGCTGTTTCTAATCGATTTCCATATCTGTATAACTTGGCAAAGCTTTGCCTTAACTTCCAACCAATTGAGTGGATGCAGAACGTGCAGCCTCAATGTATGGGTAAGTCAGCTGCAGGGGGATGCTGCATGCTTGCCTTTTACCAATGACAGCACTCTGTTTTAGTAAGGAAGCAAGTACCACTATTTTTATTCTTTATGGTGTTCTTGTTAAACCAACTCAATTTCTTAATTACATCACGAATATCTGACAATGAAACGAGCTGAAACATGTTTCTAGCTATATATTTCTTCAACAGAACTGATCGTTTTACACTCACTAAGGAAGATGTAGTCACTACACTACACAATGCTTGTTTCATAAAATACATACATTCTGCCTGGAGAAGCACCTAACAAATGCAGAATTAGCAAAAAACAAGAAGGGGATTAATTAGGTGTTTGAATTAAAAAGGGCACAATATAAATCTGGTGATATGGAGCAATGAACCTGCTAGCAGGGGTCTCCACTCCTGGTCGTGGGTGGCCGGTGTCCCTCCTGGGTTTTGTTCCAACTGTACCACAGATTACTTAATTGGACCAATTAAGTGCTTATTAGAAACCTAACTGGTCTAATTAAGTAATTTAGGTTACAGTTAGAACAAAAGTCAAGCAGGACACCAGCGCTCCACGACCAGGATTGGAAACCCCTAATCTACAGTTATTAGATTTCACAGGTTGAGACATTTTCAGGAATGCCTATGGACTGTTGACGTATCAACTACAACAAAGTATCATAGGCAATATGTAAGTGTTTAATATTAGCCTTTAATAAAGGAAAACGACTACTTGGAGTGTGCGTGCTGGGGTTGCATGGTGGGTGTGTGCGTGCTGGGGTTGCATGGTGGGTGTGTGCGTGCTGGGGTTGCATGGTGGGTGTGTGCGTGCAGGGGTTGCATGGTGGTGTGTGCGTGCATGGGGTGCTGCATGGTGGTGTGTGCGTGCAGGGGTTGCATGGTGGTGTGTGCGTGCAGGGGTTGCATGGTGGGTGTGTGCGTGCTGGGGTTGCATGGTGGGTGTGTGCGTGCAGGGGTTGCATGGTGGGTGTGTGCGTGCAGGGGTTGCATGGTGGGTGTGTGCGTGCAGGGGTTGCATGGTGGTGTGTGCATGCAGGGGTTGCATGGTGGTGTGTGCAGGGGTTGCATGGTGGTGTGTGCAGGGGTTGCATGGTGGGTTGTGCGTGCAGGGGTTGCATGGTGGTGTGTGAGTGCAGGGGTTGCATGGTGGTGTGTGCAAAAGGAGGATTGGAGAAGACAAGAGTTTGAGAGAAGGTTGTGTTCAGGGATATAGAGAGATAGAGTGAGAAAGGATATGATAAAAGAAAAACTACCATAATCATTTTTAATTTTCAACTCCCATGTCCTTTTCCATCACTTTATGATTTTATTTAGTGATTACGGAATTACTGTAAAAATAAATGGCTTGAGCCTTCATCTACTCATTGTTGCAGTCTCATTTCTGTCCCCAAAAGAACCTGAAGCGCTGCTATATATTGATGGGAATTACATAAGAAATTAGATTTTTTTTTTTCTTTTGGAAAACCATGTTCCTTCTCAAAAATGTGTTTTAATATTAGCCTTTAATAAAGTGAAATGACTGCTTTAATGAATTTTCATGAATCTATTTCAATGCAATATAGTTTCTTCAGTGTAATAAGAAATATGTTTAACATTTACATTTTATTTCTGTTCCTAAAAAAATTATATTTTCTGGAGAGAATAAAAAAAAAATACATTGACTTTGATTCATGTACTAAAGGTTAATCTTAAATGAATTCATGTTCCAGTTTTCGTGTACTTTTTTATGGTAAACTGAGCATGCATGACTTAGAAACTCAGCTGTCAGCTGAGCAGAATATCCCAAAAACTGGGCTGAATTCGGGAAGGCACATCAGCACAGAATTTGGGACCTTATCTGAAAAACCAAAGCGGCCCAGAATTTGGGGCATTATAAAAGCTAAGTGTCCCAGAACCCTGAACAGTCTACATGTAAAACTGCGATTACTTTACAGATAAACCAATGAATCCTGTAACAAAACTGTAATAGTGGATAGGGTATATATTTGCAATTAAAATAAATCACGCAAACGACTATAGATAAATGTTATTTAAAAAAAAAAAAAAATAGATCACCACAGAAAGTCAAAATGATAACATAAAGTAATCACTCAAACATTGTTAAATACAATTGAAAGGTTATGTATGGAAAGCAGGTCGGTCGATCTCTCTCTCTCTCTCTCTCTCTCTCTCTCTCTCTCTCTCTCTCTCTCTCTCTCTCTCTCTCTCTCTCTCTCTCTCTCTCTATATATATATATATTATATATATATATATATATATATATATATATATATATATATATAACACAATCACAATAGGTTCCAAGCTTCCCCGCTCATGTTGACGACACAGGGGTGTGAATCCACACACCCCATAAAACTTATTTGACTTCATAAAGAAGAATTAAATCTGCTGCATAATTTAGACGTTACGTATAAACGAATTAAATATTGCAATTTGTATTACCATAACGAATTACATACCACTTTGTAGTTGCACGAAACACTAACAAAAAATGAAAAATGTGACATTTCGAGGCTTCTGATATAATGTTGCTTCTTTGATTACACGAAATGAAGTTAAAAAAAAATGAATTATTCACCCAGAACATCTGTTCCCTGTATTCATAGTCTAATACAGTATTAACTTGTTCCTGAATTTATTACGATGTCCGTGCTGAACAAATCGGAATTTCCTGGAAAATTACAATAGGGGAAGATCCCACTATTCAATAATAGTACAAAAAAAAAGGCAAAAAAAAAAAATACCGAATATCATTTATATAATTCTAAGGTCATCTACAATAATATAGTAAAACAAAATACACCTGCAGCTTCAGTCCACGCCACATCATATTGCACTTATTCTTAACCCCTAAACCTTTCCCCTGCTCTACCCCTAACCCTAACCCTCTCACTATCAAAATAACTGGAACTCTTAATTTAACACCGTGTCTTTTGCACCCTCCAGCGGCCTCTAGTGGCTACTACATCCACGCTCAACGCCCTAAACTGAAAGGTAATACATAGCAACGTTTTAACCCGTGTTTCAGAAATAAATGTATAATTTCTGCATTTTTGTCACTTTATTTGTCTTAAAATTACCTAATAAAGCTTAACGAGCAAAAAATTGGCAGACTATTCGATTGTTGAGCGTGTGAGTTAAGTGTACTTTAACCTATTTGATCTACTTTAACATTATTTGTAAGTGATTCATTAAGAGCTATGAACACAGGGCTAAAACTGTTTTCTAATTTCTTACCTGACTAGTAGTCTAAGTTGAGACGAGCAGTATTTGAATAAAACAACAGTATCGCTTCACTTCCGATTTGCGAGTTCTTTCCCGTATCTGCGTCTCCTCTCTAACATCGGCATGCAAGTCCCACCCCACCACACCACCAGTTTGTCTGTGTTGCCTGCTACAGTTGCCCATACTTGCTGTGCCAGCCTTTGAATGGTGGCATTCCTTGTCCATCAAAAGTTATAGCGCAAATGTGTTTTTGCCTTGAGGAAGAAGGAAATATACAACAATTACTTGTAAACACAGATATAGAAGGATTAGATCACACGCCATATTACCTAGGAAAGGAACTTCAGGAAACAGATAGGAGCGGAGATAGTGAAGAGGTGTTTAGTTGTTTTTAAACTTTGACTTGTTCTGGTAATACATTCAAATTAAAAAATATAACGTGAAAATTTGATTCACAAAACGGGTGTTTTTTGATCGTTAAATAAAAACCTAGAATGAAAGATAGTAATTGTAGTGCTACAGTGAAGACATCGACATGTAGTGATAATATAAGTAGCTGTTATATTTTAAAACTCGCTCCGCATGTCAGCTCTACTTAAATAACACT